>NC_064615.1:221249299-221552330 GCF_023898315.1 Schistocerca nitens | reverse complement strand
AATAGAATCTGTGGCAGTTATAAAATGCACCGTCAGCAGCTGTGTACTACAAGAACATTATTGCAAATGACATGCATCCCTCCATGCTTTATGGCTTCCGTGACAGTGATAGCACCTTCAAGCAGAATAACTGTCAGTCTCGCATGGCCAGAATCATCCAACAGTGGTTTGAGGAGCATAGTAGTGAACTCATGTTGGTACCATGGCCACCAAATTTGCCTGGTATGAACCTGTTGGAATAATATGCGATCCTATTGCACTCCAGTTCTGCCTATCACAAACAATAGATCTGTATTTTACGAGAATTGTGTGACCTATACATAGACATCTGTTGCCATATTCCCCCAGAAACCTACAATACTTTGCAGAAAGACTGATGTCTTTTTAAGGTAGACCTACATGCTATGAAGCAGATGGCCACAATGTTTTGATTCATCGGTTCACATTATGTAATAAGCAAGTGCGAATACATAGCCAAGTATTACACTGTCGTATTCACTCATTTTTGAATTATGGATTTTTTACTACAATGCTAATAAAGGAAACAAATATCTCTTTTCCCCACAATCCATCTAGTGGTTTTCCTTCCCTAATACTCTACTTCACTTCTTTCATGCGATTGGCATTCACCTCTAAGCACTTCTCCCAACATTACACTAGCTTCTTCATAGTCTCTGCATAGAAGTTCTCCAACTGGGAACTCAATCAGTTGACAATGGAGAACTCGACTTTGTCATCTTCAAACCATTGTAAGTCGAGCCATTGTTTCAAGTGCAAGAAGAAGTAATCATTACAAGGTACACAGTGGTCAAAAAGTTCCCAACAGCAATGGGCACTCTTTTCTTAGTAAAGGCAGTGTCATATGAATGAGCACTCTCATGGGGAAGTACTGTTCCAGACAACAGTTTCTCATATCATCAATTTTGCATGACATATTTCATCTTGGTGAGGACTGTTGTAAACTTCAGCTTGGACCTCACTCTCTGATATCAACCAAAAGAATGTCCTATTTGTTCCAGAAATGACAGCCACCAGTTTTCGACTCTAGCAAGAAATTTTAAAAATGGATTAAAAACAGTCCTGACCACAAGAAAATATTTATTTGCAATGTTTACCAGTTTTGATCAGAATGTAACCATCTTCAGACCATGTACACCATCATGTTATAAATGGTCTGAAGATGGTTACAGTCTGATCGAAACAAGTAACGATTGCAAATAAGTATTTTACTGCAATCATGACTGTTTTTAACCAGACTCCTGTTTTTCTCCACAAGAAATGCTCCCAAAATCATCCAGCAAGAAAACTGCAAGTTTTTATTTTATCAGTTTTGGGAAAGTTGAGTGGCACAAAAGTATTGACTGTTAATTTCATTTTGTGTTGGTGTACAATATCCACATCTCTTGCGTATAAAAATGTTATATTGTTATATAAATTTTCTCCACCTTGTCAGTAGTGATCCAAATACACTCCTTTGTATCTTGGTGATAGTCAGTAAGCTTTTCAATCTCCTTTGCATACAATTTGTTACATCCAAGCTTTCATGACAATCATGTAAATAGTAGTGTATCCAGCATCGAGCAGTTAATCAGCCAGAGCAATTGTCAATCAGATTGCAGTTCTTGGTCACTTGATACATAATTTCATCAGTCTGGATACCAGGCCTACCATTCAGTTCTTCATCAAATGCATTTTGTATGACCACTTTTAAATTTTCAATACCATTGTCTAACCTTGCTTTCAGTCATTAGTTTGGGCCTGTAAATTAGGTACAACTCTCGATGAGTTTGAAAAACTGTAGATCCTTTTCCACATAAAAGTCAAATTTCAGTGCGCAATTCACAACTGGTGGAAGCACCGGTTTTTCTAAGTAATTGTTGTTTCGTTTCACTATCTGTAAAACAAATAGACTGAATCAAAAGAACAACTCTTAATGCTTTGTAAATTATCAATAGATAATGCTACTTTCAAACAACTTTCTTGTGAGCTGGCAACATTTAAATATATGCAAATGTCCCTTGATTTTCAAACACACTTTCAATTATACAAAATGTTAAGAAATTGGCTGCACTTTGCAACCTTGTAGCAAACGTGATTACTGTCATCTTCATTATTTTTCACAATATGTTGTTTGTTAGGTTTGATGTTGACTCCCTGTTCCTTCTGTTGCTTAGGACTAGTCTTAGTGATTCTGATGAATTTTTAACTATATTCACAGAAAGTGCAGTTTTAAGCATTATTGTCTTTACTGTATGTGGAAGTAGGTGCAAAACTTCAGTGTTGTTCACAGGACAGCAGTTGCAGCAGAGCTGACCTCCCTTTTTTACTGTTCATTTATAACTGTTTTGTGTGTTCCTGCCCCTTCACTTTTCCATTCTTATGAGCGTTGGATGTTGGAGCTGACATCAAGTAAGAGACTTGATCTTTTTCTTGCTTGCCATATACGTTAATGAGGATGAGTCAGAAAAACAATCCTGTAAGTTTTGAACATAGTTTCAGTAATGTGCTGTTTGACAGTCACATCTATTTAACATCTAGGCATAATGTTGCAAACTGACGTGAAATGGAATGAACATACGTGGTCGGTTGTAGGAGAGGCAAATGGTCAACTTTAGTTTATTGGGAGATTCAAGTGTAGTTCATCTATGAAGGGGAACCTGTCCACAAAAGTTGTGCAACATATTCTCAAGTACTGAGTGTTCGGTATCTACACAAGTTCATAGTAAAAGAAAAGAATACACTGAAGCAATGAAGAAATGTGCTACTAATTTTGTCACTGGCTGAATCAATTAACATGTGAATATAAAAAGTATCGTGAACAATTTTTTCAATACAAGCACGATCGGTGATGGTTGGGGGAGGGGGCTTCAACGCGCACCAAGCACCAGTCACCAGCAAGCATTCATTCAATAAGATCGAGCTTTTAGTGGAACCCTGTTGAGTGACTCCAAGCAAGCACAAAACACAGCAAATGACTGGACAGCGATACACCATCAAATTTTGTTTTGGAGATGGTGGCCATAATTTTCCAAGTGTTCAATAGCAAAATCATGTCAAACTGCAGTTTCTAAGTGGCACAAGCTCTCAAAGATGGATGAAACACTGTGGAGGACGAGTCCTGCTAACCATAACTGACTTTGCAAAGTTTACTTGCACCCTAACCTAAGGCATAGACATTTATTTCAATCCAGTCAAGTTTCAAGAAAACTAGAGCATGCAACTGACAGTGACCAGGAGCAAGTTACCAACAGCCATTACTCATGCTTATCTCAAAACAATTTTGACATTCAACACTCCTCTTCTTGCAACTGAAAATACAGGTACTTTTAGATTAGAAAAGTTTGCAGTAGCATTGTGTCCAGAATTTGTGATGTTTTTTTCTCAAGCTACCAGCCAACATCACAAACTGCTAAATAGGAATACAGATAGAATGTGTATGTATCTGAATGCTACCTGGCTAACAGCTAAATAATATGTATAAATATCAAACTATATTTTATCATTTAATAACGTTATAGGTAGTAATTAACTACTATAAAGTAGTAGCATTAGTATCTTTGGTGATTATAACAGTTTCTCACAATTTTTGTTCTGTAAGAAATTATACTTCCTTTCACCTGTCCATGAAACAATTAAGAGCTCCGATCTTGGCAGCAGACCTACAACTGAATTACGGGTAACAAAAAGTATTAGCTTTTAGGAGATGAGTGGGAGTGACAAGAATTATTCAGAGATTAAATAGGAAAATGACACAAGGCTGGGCCAAATTAACAATAAAATTAACAAAAAGATATATTTCTGTTGATATAAAAAATTTATTTTTAAATAATAAACCATTTCTCCCCACAGCTTTTAATCTTATACAATAATTAGATTGCTTCCAAGATTCAAATTTTTCAGTGCATCTAATCACAAATGGCAAGAACAATGCTTTCAGTGAAGAGATGATTGATCAGAGAGCAGTGACTTACAATGTGAACATACAATTTCACTGAGGGTTTTTCCTCTAGGCAGTTTACATCACAGTACTATATTTGTGATACATCATCAGATGTGTTCTTAATGGAAATGTGAAAAAAACATGCCAAATAAATACATGCACATAAATAAGAAGAATGTCATGGACTCCGTTGTAATGCAGTGGCTACTGAATATGAATAAAGAACTCTAAATACTCTATAAATATGCTGTAGACTGTTGAAATATGGAGAAAATTACCACTCAAATACTGATGTTTAACATTACATTTTATAAATTCAATGAAATAACAAAATAAAAACATTACACAACCATTTTCTATAAAATTTGTAAAGAAACGCTATCATAGAGAGCACAAAGGCAATGCTGGTGACTGATTTAAGACACTTGAATTGGAGTCGGCAGTCAGTTAAAATGACTCACGGAAAGTCAATAATAAATGTAATATTTTCAAAAAATAATACTGTTACTAATACACAGGGTTTGGGCACCGGTATATAAATCGTTTAGAATATGTAACCAATCATTACACAATATGCATGAGTATTTTCAATGACTATACAAAAGATATGAACTTTTTTATACTTAATAAAATGTAATAAGAATGTCTCAGCACACTATGGTGTGATCTATGTGCACAAATGCACAAAATATTTTCAAGTTCATCATAAACTATTAAATCGATCCAGAGAAAACTGCGATAACAGAAACTATAGCCGTCAGTTTTATTATTTGGCAACAAAATCTCAAAAATTGACAAATGTCCAGAGCTCACAAAATCTGGTGCAAATATAAAATGTGCACTGGTAAGGACCATCAATGATAAGTAAAAAAATTGATATCACAAAGAGCTGCCTCCAAGAAGCAATGCACATTATCATAATACAAGTAAGCAATGTCAAATATGTCACACACAGAAACCTTTGCTACAATAAATTGTTTGAACTGAATTAGGATTTCCTCATATGAACATGAATAAGAACTTTTATAAAAAAAAGAGGGATAAGAAGGAAGTTATCACAATTATACAGTGTTGAGACAAGCAAAAATATGAATTTAGCAAATACAACAGTCATGGCTCAAGTAAATGAATACATACTACAAGTAATAAAACAAACAATTCAAACATTATATACTAATGAACAGGAGCAAACAAAGCAGTGCTACCAGAATAATGAGATACCTCAAAGGCGAAGTTAAAATAAACTAAGATCTTCATAATTTGGAACACAAACATTTCTGTTGGGTGCACAATCTAACTAAAGGTATAATAGTTTGAATGTGGTTGGCAGGATTGGTGGGGGTAAATGAGTCTGACAGACAGTGTCCTCAGTACAAATTTTTATAAAACCACAAGGTCACGGGATGTATATTATCTTTTGGACTACCACAATTCCCCCCTTAATTTTAATGAGATTCTTCAACCACTTCTTCCCCATTCCAGTTTTTCACACACAGGTCAAGAAAGTTTGAGGCTTCGGATTAAAACTAAAACTACTCAGTTCTCACAAGGTGGCACAGTATGACATATAAAATAATATACATCCATTAACTCCCAAAATATGGAGTATATGAAAAAAAGACCCCCAAGTTCCATCTTGGGTATCCTTCCACTCTTCATATCCGTCAGTCCATTGTTTGCTGTAACGTTTTGATTGTTCCCATCATTATTCAATCCCAATACTTCTGTAACAAACATAAACGGAGATAATATCATTATGGCACCAAATCTCTTATCAAATACTGATGAAGCCTGAATTCAGTTTTATAAGCTTCCAATCAGTTCCATCTCACGAGAATATTATCAGTGACAGGTACTGTACCACTTGTTACTTGTCTGTCAACGAAATTTTAAATCTATGTAACCCTCCAAAAATATGTGCTCTACAACACAAATTTTCTTTCACATGACAAAACATTTACAATTAAACCAATAATTACAATCTGTTCCAGTTATGTCCACACAGTTATTAACAACTCAAGTAAGCAAATCTTTCATATTTCTGAAATATTGATGCACTACCTTATATCTTGTATGTCATGAACGCCAACAGAAGTTAAATCTTACAAGTGGAAAGATGCATGATTATATACTTAAGTACTGAGAAGAGAGTTAAGGGGGAAGAAGGCAAAGTTAACTTAATTAAATCTCTTCCTGTCCCAAATATTTTCTTCTACCCTATAATCTCTTCACGAAATCGTAGCATCATTTTTGGGTATCACTGTATAAAGAATATTGTCAGAGTAAACAATAGCATCATACGATCCAATCCCTAAACCTGAGCATTAATTTCTGTGGAATGCCAACATCTGTTCAATACCTGCCACAAAAATACTACAGGCCCTGTTTATAAAACAGGGAAGAATATGGGAAAACAAAGGAAGATGAACTATCAAAATGTTTGTAGTGTGCAGAGCAGACACCATATCTTTCATAGATGTCAAAGAAAACAAGATGAAATGAAAAAAAAAAAAAATTAAGTAGATATAGCATTAAGAAATAACAGCTGAAAACAGCATTTATTTCCTAGACCCTTATGTTTAAGTATGTCACAGACTGATAAATACTGCTATTTAAATGTCTAGGAATAAAATCACCCCATCTATGAAAGAGTATCTGGTTTCAAAGTACGTTTTTGCAGTAGTGCAAATAAAAGCCACAGAAATGTTTGATACATTTAGTGCTTTCCAGCTTAACAGTTTCATCTTCTGTAGCTAAATAGCAGAAAGGATGAGGGGCCAGGACTAGCAAAGGAAGTGCGACAATCTGGAGATGATAAAACTTACATGCATTAGGTTAAGAGTTGAAACTGAGCAACAGAAGATACTCAAAATGCTGATTTTTAACAATCATTTACTTAAAAGCTTTACTTGCTGCCAATCATACTGTAATGTTTATTTATTACGGTATTTGTAAATAACAGATTTCAGCTATCTGTTGTCCTTTTTAACTTTTTTATTGGCAGATCTAGATTTCAGCTAGAAACTAGCCATTCTCAATGCACTATAATTTTTGATCAATGCATGTAATGCCTGTTGGTCAGGATTGAGTAGTATTCAATGAACTGTGGATGGAGCCCGACCAACAGGCATTACATGCACTGATCAAAAATGATAGTGCATTGAGAATGGCTAGTTTCTAGCTGAAATCTATTATTTACAAGTCAATATAACAGTCGCTGAGGCAGGTAACCTGATATTACGGTATTGCTACAGATGTAAATAGGGTGAAAAATAAGAAGCATGATGGCAGAATTTTACAGCAGAGTGGGGGCAGAAGATCTTAATCAGTGAAAGCTACTTTACTGAATCTCCTTACGAATAATACAGAAAATGAGATTTTATGCTTAACCACAGGAAAAGGAACATATTCCCAATTAAATCAGACCTACTGGTAAGGACTGAGATGCCTGAATAAGTGAGCCAAATATTGTCTGACCCTCAAACCGGATGTCAGATACTCTACATGCGCCAACCACTTCACTTCATTTGTTTTAGCTACCTAAAAGTTTTCAAAACTTTTGAAATACACAACACATTATTTAATGGCAGTACTAGGATAAAAATCAAACATTTCTGTGTTCATTTGCACTAGGGCTTCAAATTATTGTGATAAGCTTCTTTGTCTTTTTTATAATATCTCTGATTTCATTACAAAATAATGTACATTGTGTCTTGCCTAACTTCCATTACAGCATGTTATTACTTGTTAAGCTGCCTACAGTTGTTACATATGTATTACAAGTGAAAAATATCAATCTGTAAGCAAAACTGGTATTTAACATGCAATAACATAAGCTAGGCTTTTTCTGTGAACATGAGTATTTATATTAATAAGCACATTAGTTTATTTCTATTTCTCTCAAGTTGAGCCATAAAAAGGAATAAAAGTCTTCTTTTTTTTACATTGTTAAGTGCCACAATTTCAGTATTAAGTAATATAAAAATACTCATCAGTCAAACCACTATGGTAATGTATGTCTATGTTAATACTTTACCATCAACAACAATGTTAAAAAAGAGATTCATTAAATATACTGTGTATAAAAAGCTCATAAAACAAATAATCTCACTCAAATCACACATCATATCTGGGTAAAAAGAACTTTTCTATATAAGTCACAGCAATTATCAATGAATGCTGCTGGAAAAATTCAAATGTACGAACTGCAGAAAAGATAAATATTCCTAAGGTCACTAATGCAATACAAATGAAAACTGCTTGGAATCAAACTTTCCCATATTTTCTATCTAACCTCATTCACTCACTCTCTCTATCTCATTTTTACCCTGGAGAAAGTAAGGTCTTCTTTAGTGACAAATTAGGAAAAAATAATAATAATAAATAAAATGTAACTAAAGCACTTCATAAATGCTTGTAACAAAATAACGTATTTAGCCTGTGTGCATACATTCACAGAAAACAAAGCCCAACAACAAATATTGTTCGGTGCTGTGACTTACATCATAAAACAATTCACATCTACGATGAGTCAAGAGATACAAAAAATAAATTTAAGAAATTAAATTAATAGAAGTGACTCAAAAACTCACTTCATGTCAAAACTATAAAAACTGTGTACAGCCACCAGCACAATTAAGTTTGGACGGCAAGGCAAACTGAACAGCAAAACTGAAATATGTTTACTATTTCTAAAATCTGCATTTCTACGAGGGTCAAGCTTAATATGTAACAATAACAAGCAAGGAGCCTCAAATGCTGGTGGCAATGTTGTAATGAACCCAACTCCAACAGCCCAAGAATTTGAGATTACTTTCATTATGTGCAAAACAACAGAATGCATTAAATGCAGACCTGGGAAAAAAAACCTTCTGTCATAAGCCAAATGAAAATGTTACAAAATTCTTAATTTCACTTTTTAAAATAAAAATCTAACTAATGTTCACACAAGATAAATAGTCTGATTACTCTTGAGCTCCATTTTAAAAAAATTATTGGTAGCACAAGCGTAATACAACTAGTGCGTTAATATCTCAAGAACTTTTGGCTGTTTTAGATGGGTACATAGTCCAAATGTAAATGTCTTCGATATCCTATGTTACAAAATAACAGATCATTATGTTACAAATAATACTTATAAAAAGTAAAATTAATTAGAATAAATAATAATCTACTAATTGCCCAATAAAATGGACAGCATGTTACAAATTTTTGCTTGCAGAATTATTGGCCAATGTTCTTTTGAGCCACTTTGTCAACATAACCAAATTAGAAAGGATAGCAAGGGCATAGCTGAATTACAGTAATTAACAACATACAGAACCATGTACTGAGAGACAGATGAAATACACAATGTATAATCAAATGTAATTCCAATATCAACAGCTAAAAATCAAATCTACAAAAAAATTTCTCTTCACTACTTATGCCTGCAATTCTCGTCTTCACACACACACACACACACACACACACACACACACACACACACACACAAATAAAAAAAAAGAGAAAGACTAAAAACAATCTTACATTTGATGGCAGTCAGCACTAATGTAACATATCTTAGATGATTATTGCTGTCATTAAATATCCTCACTTGTAGTTGTGACTCAGGAGTCAATAAATACTACTTTCTTAAACAGTTACAATGTAAACAATGACCCATATTGCAGAGCAGGCAACAGTTAACAATGTGTAATGGCTAGCATTTTTTATAAAAATGCTCATCAAGCCAATAGCACATAATATTTTAAAATGAATATATTTAGAAAATATATATGTGGTTTGTTACAATACGACTTGGTGTTAGACAATGTTGACACATACAGCAACCCCTACCTATCTTTCATACTCCACAAAAATACTGCAAATTTTATTAGTACAATTAAATTCACACAATTATCTTGCTTTGGGAACAGCCATGGCATTACAATAGTGGCAGCTGTGGCAACAAAATTCACTGTCCAACTTGCTGCACACTTTACCACTTGAAACAAAGCCATTTTTACAGTTTCCACTTAGAATAAGAGGATTCAACTGTAACACAGGGAAGACAGACTTCAAAAGCAACAGCTATGTAATCTTACACAGTATTTGTGCACTGTTATGAAATCCACAAACTTTAACCATCCAAAACAGCAAAATATTTCTGAAAATTAGATGAATGCAGAATCTACATCAAATACAGATTATGCACCCACCTAATTCCTATCAAACCAGCTACATTCTGCACAGGCACTTTTAAATTCAAATTTTACTTCTTACAATACGACAGTTTTGCTCTACAGTAATGCATAACAAATATTCTGCAAATACTTTTGAAAACAGTTTGTCTTTGATGTTAGACAGTATTTTATCCATGAAAGATTTTTACTTTGAAACCACAGTTAAAATGTTGCTATAAGCACTGCAAATCTGTCTGTCTTGTTACTTCCAAAATAATGCCACATAGGGTTTGTTAAGGTGCTGCTAGCACATTTGTAGAATTTACTGAGACACAAGTATTTTCTGGAGTCGTTGAAATAGTTGCAGAAATAAGTACATCTGACAACTGGCCTTGCGATGAACAAAATGGTTTCTGTTATATTTCAATGATAAATGTCCTCAGTAGCATCATCAAAACACTTTTGAACAACTAATGTGACGAATGTGACAGGGTAAAACCAAACATCTGCTGATTTTCCAAATTATAAAATGACAGCAAGTAATTATTTATGGAGTCCAATTTATTTGTTTTCAAAAGTGTATCAACAGGTGAGGTGAATAAATGAATTTCAAGAAATTAGAAAATAAAATTCACAAATATGGGATTTCAGGTTACAATTTTTCACATTTTACTGCAGTTTTTGTTTCTGTAGTAGAAATTAAGAAAAAAATGTGAAAACAACATTTTTGCACACACACGTTGTCCTCTCACATTTGCACTGGCCCTATCTTAGTCAGGACTCAGCAGCACCAGCACTGTTGTTTACTATTTAACTTCACCCATAAAAGCTGGAAAGAAATGCACATGCTGCTCATATTGAGCTTTTGTATATTTTTGTTGTCACATTTCAACATGACAGCTTTGTCTTCAGTAGGACACTTAGCTTTTTGAAAAATAACAGTTGGGCACCTTCCTGGATGTTGAGCTTGTAGGTGATAGAAAACATTACTGGTGATTTCGCTGCTGTAGAATGATTTTCTCACAAAATGAAACTGATCACGCAGGACAAAGGAAACTTGCCATAATTCTTCAGATTTGTGCTCTTCATTAAGCAACGGAAAATTCTTTCACTGCAGTTATCTAAATTTCATATAAGTGTGAGGAAATCGTGGTTTCAATACTGAAATATATGAATGTCATATCATTACCAAATATGATGAAATTATTTAAAAAATTATAATACATTTGTAGAGCATAATTATTACTGTTATAGATCGTTATTTAAAATAGGATAATTGATCTCTTACAACATCTGCATATTCCAAAGCCATTTTCTTTAATTTTGTATGTGCCAGTGCATACTGTGTATTACTCTTGAAGCAACAGAACCTGAGTTTATCCCTGTGTTACAGTGACTTTCTGTTCAATTATCAATCAGCTAAGCTGGTTGCCACCAAATTAAGTGGGAGGTCAGAAAGGTCATTTTCACCTGACCTATCATGTTCCTCAGATTCATTGTCGGAGCCCCCAGCAGTTGCAGAATCTTGCTCTGACTTGATGACTGACAACGAAGCAGGACCATGTGGAGGATGTCCCTGCGAATGTGGAGGAAGTCCTGGCGCCGCCTGCAGCGCCAACATTAGATGCGGTTGTATTTGTCGACGTAAAGCTGCCAGCATGTCTGCTGGCTCCTCTGTAGCTATATTTCCATTGGCTGCTTCTGCAAAACATTATATTTCACAGAAAAATACTAATACAATTCAACTAGAGACAAAATAAAGCAACAACAATTTCCAAATTTTAATATGAGGTAAAACACACACACACACACACACACACACACAGAGAGGGAGAGAGAGAGAGAGCAAAACATAACAGTGGATAGTTATACACTATCCACAATTAACAACATTCTGTTACTGTCCAATCCCATAGAGAGTGATGGAAAAATGGATATCCACATGCCTCTACACTTTTATCTTATTCTCATAGTACCTACAAGAGAGACAGACAACAGAGACAACAGAACTGTTGATTGCCACTCTTTAAATTCATCCCCACAGGGTTTCAACAGAGGCTTGTCTTTCTTCAAAAAACTGTTTATCAAATTACTCTTCTGACTATTTTGTACAGGATGTACAGACTTGTTAAGACCCTAGCAGTGCAATTCTGAAGTCATAGGTATACTTTCATGTGCATACTCTAAATACTGGGGCACTCCAGAATAATTCATTCAAAATCTAGGATGCAGTTTTCTTTACAGAGGCACATCACTTTCCAGAATTCTCCCCAAAAAATCTACGTCTTCCAGTTGCCTTCACAGTATTGGTTTCATGTATTATTCCTCCCATTTCACATTCCTTCTTAGCTGTTTGGGCAACACTCAGTATTAAGAGTGTGCATAAATCTATATTTGAGATACATCAGCCTTAGATGTTACTAGAACACATGTTCCCCAACCATACTATCACTATTGGAGAAGATTTTAGTCACCCAAAAACCATTGAGATAGTTGCAATTAATTAGTGGTGGGTAGGGGGAAAAAAAAAGAAGAAGAAGAAGAAGGATGGAATGTTTACTTTTAAAACTACTTAAAGCAGATAGTTTGGCAGCCAATTCATAACAGAAACATATTAGATCTACAGGAACAAATATACCTAATTTCTTTGAGGACGTCCACAATGAAACTGGTATCAGTGACCATGAGGTAGTTGTAGCAACAATGATTATGATTGGATGGACCCTCCATGGTATATAGCCTCCGTTAAGAAAGAGCGACTTACACAATAGGTACAAAACAAAGCATAGGTCAACAGATAAATAAATGCTAAATGAAACATGTTCAGCTAAAATAAGGCCAATGTATGAAGCCTTCAATAACTACTGCAGCAGGATCTTTTAACAGATCTCTCTGACTGAAGTCAGCCCCTATTTTAACACCAATACAATACAGATCCCTAAAATAAAGAACTGCATCCAGTAGATGAACAGCATCCAGTAGATGGAAGAATGCACAGGTTACCTTTGTCTACAAAAATGGTAGTAGAATGATCCTCAAAACTACTATTCAGTACCACTGATATACATCTGTTGTAGAATCACAGAACTCCTGATCTCAAACAACAAACTGAACTGGTCTCTGCCATGGCAAACCTGGAAACACTGGTCACGCATTTAACTCAGAATCATACAAGAGAGAAAGGGCACATGCCTGCAGGCATAAATATAACATAACTATGTGCCTAACCCTTTAACAATGGGAGGTGCGGCTGACCGGCTGGGCCCACTGAACAGTTCCCAGTTGCTTACTTCTCAGTCGGTTATTGTGCCAATGCACTTGGTCATGAAATAAATCACTATCAGATTAATTTTCACTGCTGCCCTTGAAATCACTCTCTAATAGCACCTTCAAGGTTTCTTTGGCTGAGTAAAACAGTTTGCTCATTTTCAAAAGAAAATCTTACACAAAAATAAAACATCTATAGCTGAGACAGGAGACAATACAGAGTGGGTATTTTTACAACAAATGTGCCTCTGCTCGCACTGCATGGCTAAATGAAGCTCAAAATCCTTTGCATGTCCACAATGCTAAGTGACTGCCCAAGTAACAATACACTGCCAAACAAAACTATCCATAACACCAGAAAGCCCGGTAGATAACACCAAAGACATTGCTTCCACAGCAATTTTGTTTAACAGATTGGTAAACATGCAGAGCAGGCTGGATGGCAACTGCAGGGCCCAATTACAGTGGACTTCTACATAAGCCAACCACAGTAAAAGGGTTAATATGCCATAGTGCAATATACTGGCACAAATTATCTACAGAAGAACGGAAATCTGGCTGTGGGATCCTTGCTGTTATGTAGTGTACTATCAGCCTAGAAGACAATATTAATGATACCCTCAAAATTCTTATAGGTAATGCAGTTATCTATAATGGAGTAGCATCTGGGGAAAAAAAAGCCTGTTCAAATATCTAGTCGGATCTTGAAAGGGATTTGAAAGTGGAGAAAAGACTGACAACTTGCATTAACATGGTAGAAAAAGGTAAAATTGTGCACATCATAAAATTCAGAGAATCTCATCACCACAATGCCAATGGGAGACAACTATTACAAATACCTGGGCATAACAATCTGAGAAGAAGTACAATAATCACATAGGCACAACTGTAGGTAAAGCAGGTGGCAGGCTACGGTCCATTGGTAGGATACTGGGAAAATTCAGTAAGTCTGCAAAGAAGACTGCTTACAAGATGCTTGTGCACTATCTTAGAAGACTGTTCAAGGGAACACAGAATTGGGGTACTGAAATGTATTTGAAAATAGATGCCAACTGTCCCGTAGGGGTAGCGAAACCAACAGAGAGGCATTTAAACACCTAATATTTCCGCACTCCGTGTAGAGGGAAGGGACTTGAATACGTGGTACAATAGGGAGCACCCACCACCCATCACCTCACAGTGGTTTACAGAGTACATATGTAGATGTATTACCCCCATATCTTTGAACATTGTGGCAAACTTCAGTATTTATTATTAATCTTGGGTTCTTTCTTTTCTAGAGATATTTATATCACATTTGTCCATATTTAAGAGGTGCTGCTATGAAGTAGGTCTACCCCAAGTGGAAATACTGCCCATACAACTCTGTATTTCCTTAGAATTACCTAGCGACAACACCTTCCTGCATGCAACAGTTCCAATAGTGAACAATCTACAATTGCTGCTGACCTTATCTGATAAAGTATGTACATTAAAAAGGTTTTGCAATCATGTGGGTAAATAGTGGTCCAACGGTCTTGGGACACAAGTTAAATTCCAGATTTTGAATATAGTTGCCAAATCCTTCTGGCATATGGAGTCACCCCATTCTAGAAATGGCTTAGTCAAAAGATGGCGGTCATACAGACAGGAGTTCGGTTGTTAACCTCACAGTGGGAAACTAATCAATGATCAAATCCATCAAACCACCTATGCCTCCTCTTATAACTGCAAACAGTACCTTGGAGATATACTACATTTGCAACACCCTCGGGAACTCACTCTAACTGCCACAACTTAAAAAGAACTACAGGTGCTCAACAAAGTGATGAAGCTATCCTCAAAGTACCTCAGTCTCAAGGGTATCAGATCTTTTCAAAGTCATTACCGTTTGACCCATTCCAAAATTCAATCCTGCTGGGCTTCTTAAAGACCGTAACTACCTCTCCTGGTCCTCACAGTGGGAACAATTTTTTATCGCTAACCCAACCAAAGTGACTCAGTCCAAAACTGACACTCAACTCTGCCTCACTCAATTTACACCTCCATATAACTTTGATGCACTCCCACTGTCTCCAGATCCACTCATTAACTCCCATTGCCACTAATCATCTCCCGTTAACTTCCCAGAATTTCCTAATTTAGACCCTTGTCCTACCACAATTCCCAAATTCCTTCAACATGGAAACCAATGTCACATCTAAAATTAACAAACTGATACCAACCTTGTAACATACATGCCGAGAAGGGCTCCACAGCTGTAGCTATCAATCAAAAGTATTACCTGGCAAACGGACTATGCCAGCTGTCAGATACATCCACCATACAAGCCTTGCCACGGTGACTCCATTCCAGAAATCCTCCAGGATCTCAAGCCCCTCCTCAAATCTTTATGTCCATCCCACAAATTCTCTCCTGAATGTATCTATCTCCTAACCCCCCACCAACTCCCCACTCTCCTACCTCCTTAAGCACAGAAACTAAACTATTAGGATGCCCCATTGTGGCCATTTACTGTGCCCCGAAAGGCAGAATGTCTGTCCTTGTGGACAATGACCTGCAGCCCAATCCCATAACCTACCCTCCTATAACAATACACTAACCATTCCCTCCACTGACTCCCCACAGTTCCTGTTTCTTTTTTATCATGTGTCATTGTTGCTCCACTCTACACAGACATCCCCAATGCTCACAGCCTTCTATCTACTGAAGACTACTATCTTTCCCAATGCCCAACTGACTCCAAACTTTCAAACTCCTTCCTGGTCACCACAGCCAACAAACTATATCATCACCCACAATTATTTCTCCTTTGAAGGCGTTATCTATAAACAAATCTGTGATACAGCAATGGACACCATCCTACACTAACCTATTCATGGGCCATCTAGGGAATCCTTCCTAACCATTCAGAATCCCAAACCCCACACCTGACGAAATCTTCATGATCTGGACCGACAGTGAGGACATCCCATCCACATTCCTCTAGAACCTCAACACTTCCCCCCCCCCATTCAAGTCACCTGGTCCTTCTCACCATAACAAGCCACCTTCTTCAATGTCCACCTCCATCTCAAGGGCATATACATCACTACATACATCCACATCAAATCTACTAACCACTGAAAAAACGTTCACTTAAGCAGCTGCCACACATTCCAAATCAAGAAGTCCCTTATATACAGGCTAGCCACCCATGGCTACCTGTAGCGGCAAGTACACACACTCTGAATATGCCAAGGGTATCACTGAGACCTTCACAGACCAAAATTGCCCTCCCCACATTATCTAGAAAGAGATTTCCCTACCTTGTCTTCTCAATAGCCAGCCTACCGTACACCACATACCCACTGTCCAACAACAAAGGAGCACCCCTCTTGCGTCTCAGTACCAACCACGACTGGAGGAACTGAATCACATTCTCTGCCAAGTTTTAGATTCTCTCTTATTGTATCCTGAAATGAGGAATATCCTCCCCGCACTTCCCACTGTGGTAACCCACCACCCACTGAACCTACACTATATCCTTGCCTGTCCTCATTCCATCCCTGCTCCCCAACATTTGCACAATAGACTCATATTTGTGCAGTAGACCTAGATGCAAAACCTGTCCCATACATCCTCCCACAACCACCTTCTCCAGTGCTGTAACAGGTGTCTCTTATCCCATAAAAGGCAGTGCCACCTGTGAAAGCAGCCATGTGATCTAGCAACTTGGCTGCAACTGTGCCACACTCAATGTGGGCATTAAAACTAACATGCTGTTGGTCTGTATTAATGACCAATGCAAATCTGTGGCCAACACACAGCTGACCATTCAGTTGCTGAGAATGCCATCCCAAAGTCCTTGTCTTTGGCGACTGCTTCACAGACTGCGTCCCCTAGATTCTTCCCACCAACACCAGCTTTTTTGAGCTGGTTGTGTGGGAACTTTCCTTGCAACACTTCCTTTATTCCTGTAAGCCCCTGGCCTCAACCTTTGCTGGTTTGTCCTCCAGCTGCCTGTCCCCTTCCTTGCTCTAATTCCAACCCTACACAAGCCTTCCATCCCTCCAGTGCACCTGTATACACCTTTCTCCTTCCTCACTTCCCTCCTCTCCCCCCCCCCCCACGTCCCCTGATACTACACCTAGTAACCAAGTAGCCCACTACACCATCACCACCTCATCCCTGCACACTCTAACAGGCAGTACTACCATCTTCCCTCACCTTACCCTGCTATCCCTCCCCCTGCCTGCCCAAGCCTCTTCTGCACCCCCCCCCCCCCCCCAAAATCAATGCTCACCTTAGATGCAACTGAGCCTTAACACTCAGAGACGAGCATGACCATGTGTACGCGAGTTGTGCTAATGTGAATGTGTGCAAGTTTTGATTTACCTACATATATCTGGAGGAGGATTTAGTCCAAAACCTAAATAATATCCACGATATTACAGCGCCTGTGATGTTCAGAATTATGCTGCAAAGTTCCTTCAGACAAGAACCTTGTTTATCGATTGACACTTGGCAAGCGACTTTCAATTAAAATTTTCCCCAGTACAGTGACAACCATAATTAATGTATGAGTGCAGGTCACTGACATGTTGATATGGAAGTTTGGGCCTGGCCATGAGTCAAGCTCCGATAGTCTAATGGTAAAGAGACCACTCGCAACAAGCAGTAAATCCGGGTTTGTGTCAGAGTCGTGTACAAATTTTCACTGTGGTCATGCCATTACACAGTCGATGGTTGTCTGTGTTCACAACTGTGAATACATTTCCTGTATTTCATCATGTTTGTAGATGCCACAGTGTCCGTTTCTTTGGACATGCACGCATTTCCGCAGGAATATCGCATTGTAATCCTGAACTGCACAGGCACAGCAATATTGTATCTATCCACCAACTACAGGCAAATGTCTTCCAATTAATATGACTCCCCTGTACAATAATATACATAATGAATGTACGTGTGTGAGTTGTTGACACATGATTGATGAAATGTAGAAATTTGGGTCTGGTCATGAGTCATGCTCAGATAGCCTAACGGTAAGGCAACGCTCACAGCAAGTGGGAAATATGGTTTGAGTCCTGGTTTGGCATGAATTTTCATTGTCACTCCATTATACAACTGATGTTTGTCCATATTCACAACCGCAAATATATTTCATGTAAATAATATCTAGCAGTGTTTTTGCAATGTACCCATCTGCCAATCATCGCCTCCTCTATGTGGCGAGTAGCAATCTATCTTCTTCATATTGTTGTTGGACTACATCATAGACGAAGACTTGGAAATCATATGCTGGACTGCAAACATACTCAAATATGGACAGAGGTGAGCAGGAAGCTGAAATTGAAGAGGGTGTAAAAGAAGTGCATAATGAAACGGAATACATAAAATCTAGGACAAAATGAGAAAGTAGAAAATATCTGAATCAATGGACAATGGCCTTATTAAAAATGCCAACAGCAGTTCTATAAAAAAGGAATAAACATAAAAAGAAAGCAATAGTTAAAATATGACAGGTCATCACAACTACAGCAAAAGTAGAGGCAGAGAAGCCATTGATGAGATTGTGTCTTCCCCTTTGCAGCAGAGTGTTTGTAGTTACAAAACCTTTTGACAGATTAAAACTGTGTGTCGGAGTGGGACACAAACCCAGAACCTAGCCTCTCGCCAGCAATGACAACCAAGCTAAAGGGCTCACAGTTTTAATCTGCCAGCAAAATCCAACCATGGACAAGCCATGAAGTAAAATGTAGAGATGTTAATCTACGAGGCACACATAATAAAGGGAAGAGAAAGTTGATGTACAAAGAAGTAGTTGATTCAGTAACACAGAATTTAACAAAATACTGAACGAGCTGAATCCAAACAAGTCAGCAGGAATTGTTAAGAGATCTTCAGAGTGACATACCCGTGGCAGAGGAAGGAACCACAAAGTTATTCAAGTTGGAGTGGACAATTTGTCTGAACTGGCTTTAGGAATGGAAAATTTAACAGGAGAACTATTTCTAACATAGCATTTATTAATCAAGTCAAAGTGAAGAAAAACCAAGACACCTTCAACAGTGTCAAGTGAAAAAGATGTTCACAAGCCTTAGAAGACAGGGGCTAGAGTACACAGATACAAGAACAATTTACAAGATCTACAAAAGCCAAATGTGGAAGTAAAAAAAGTGGAAATGTCAAAAAAGACAAGTCTGTGTTAAGACGGGTGTAAGGAAAGACTGCAGCTTATCACCACTATTACATAACTGGTGCTTCGAAATGTTAACAATGTATGCCAAACAAGTTTTCAGAAGTGGAATGGAAGAAGAACAGGAACACATACCGATGCTAAGGTTCCCACACAACATTATTCCTTATCGCCAAATATAAGGAAAACTTACACTTGTTGCTAGGAATGGACAGAATATTTCCAACAAAATACAGGTCAAGAATAAACAAAATAAAGATGAAGGTGATGGATAGTAGTAGAAAAGAAAATAATGACTCGCTTGGTGGGAACAATACAATAGTGGAAGAAGTACAAATAACCTATCTAGGCAACAAGATTGTAAAGCTGTCTTCTATTTAAGAGATCTACTAGTGTCAAATACTGATACAGAAATGGGAGAGAAGTTCGTGAAAGTGCATGTCTCAAGTAAAACATTGGGTAAAAGAGAAATGTTAATCATTAGAAATCCAGAGAAGATAAAACTGGAAACATGAAATGTCATGCTATCAAAGATTGTTGAAAATTAAGTGGACTGAAAAAATATGAAATTAAGAAATATTGAAAGGAGTAGGTTGGAAAATAGGTCTATAAGATCCTTACAAGAAGTGGCAGGTTAGATAGACGTCGGACATGAAATCCAGGAATAATTAAGTGGATACTGGAAGGAGCTGTAGAGGGGACAAATTACAGGGGGAGACAAAGACTCAAATATGGAAACTGAGGTTATACAGGACGTTGTAATGGAAGAATGATCTGGGTTTAATGTCCCTTCGACAACAAGAACTTTAGTGTTGGAGTACAAGCTCAGTCAGAGAAAAGATGGTGATGCAAGTCGGCTGCACCCTTTCGAAGGAACATTCCAGGCATTTGTCTCAAAGATTTAGGGAAATCGTGAAAAACCTTAAGCTGGATGGGGTTTTGAGTCTCTAATCTTTAACACTGCACCATTTCGTTTCACACGATAGTGGATATGGCAGTTATGTATAAATGAAAGGGTTAGCACAAATTAGGAAAAGTTGGAGCACAGCATCAATCCAGTTGAAAGAACAAAAAAAGAGGGTGGGGATAGACACTATCAGTGACATTTAGGTTTAGTCAGTCCTGTAAGCATACTCAGATGACCTAATTGGCTAAGGCACATCCTGGCAATAAGCAGGAGAGTCATGTTTTAATCTTTGTTTGCCCAGCACTGCTTTTCAATTGTTGTTGGAGATAATTTTAGTTATTTGCTGTTCTTTTTCTAAGCCCTGAGTGTGTCTTATGGAAACAAATACTAAACATAAGTATCTCATTTATTCCACCCTGGCATGGGTTTTCTCGGAAAGGTCAGAACAAACGTAAACAGAAAAAAATCGATTATAAACTTCTTGAACCAGTAGTTCCTTTCCCAGCAAAGAAATCAAGTAGAACAAGGACAAAAAAGCTGTATTATTAGTGTACAGAAGGCAGTGTCCATTATAACAGAAATATGGGTTATCTTTCCTTTTATTTATTGAGAGTGCAATCACACTTTCTGGTCAAACTAAGAACAGACTGTCATGCCGGAGGGAGGACGGGGGGAGGGGGGACTGACATCAATCATGGAATGTCTCTGAAATGTGGATTATGGCATAATTCATCTTGTTCAATATTGTGCTGCAGGTTACAATGGATGTTCAATTTCCTCTTAGATAACAAAATCAAAAAACATCAATAAATACTCACTGGAACGATGGCGATGGTTTGGAGAATTCTTGTCCCCTTTTGGCCTTCGACGCCTTGTATGTATTGTATCTCTTCGCATCGTAACTGGCCTGTTCACTCCATGAAGCTTGTAATACAATCCACAGGCATTGCAGACCATTTCACCTTCTGGGTTGCGCCGCCATATAGTAGTTGTCATGGTACCACAATTAGTACATGATAAGTCCACTCGCCGTGCTGCCAGTTGTTGCTGTAACATTAGTCAATAAAAAATGTATAAGTGAAATGTTTTACTGTTGTTCATCACATGAATCTCCTAAACGCAAAAAACATGTAACTGAGCACAAAAATTGTGGAGGCTTGGTTAGCTAATGTATCAGCAAGATCACTGACTGAGTTACCTACATAGTTTGATGTCAGTTGGAACACTAAAGTGGCTCCTGTATTGTGGAGATCATTATCAAATTTGTAGAGTGGTGGAGACTTAAAGTACGAGTCCAGAATATTTCTAGCACGTTAAATTGTATTTGTGAGAGATTTCTGTATTACTACTAATTCTACCACGTAGATACTGCATACTATGAGAAAGGAATGCAAGTTCATAATTTTTTTTGGCAATAAATGCATAGCACATTTTTTCACCATCCTTTGATCTGTCAGTATACATCAGACTACATGTTGTGCATTGATGAGGGAGGAAATAAAACCTACAGTGAATAAAACCTACACTGACGAATATTAGGGTCTGGATGATCCTTGACGCAACATAGCAGATCCATTCATACAACAGCTTGAGGAATACACAACACGAGAAGTTCCATCTTTGAGGTAGGTGGGCAAGTTATTACAGGGAAAAACAGCTTTCAATGCATGTCTTCTAGTCTACTCTCTTCTCTTCTTCCAATTTTCAAATGGTCCACAAAGAGGTGGGTGTTGGATTTCTGGATAAAAATTGAGCAACAGTTATGTTCTAGTCTACACTTCATCTTAACTGCTTGATTAGAATTATTGGTAGCATACCATTAAAGGTGAAATAACTGCTTCTACAAGTAGTCTATCAGCAGGGCTCGGCAGAAAGCTCTGGTCAGGAGGCAGACTCTGCCATGATGCACAGGGTCTAATAGGCCTAATACGCAAGAGGCTATTGATCCACAATTGAATCGTCTATAATCTAGTCGTACTAAATTGACAAATGGTATAAATTTTACTAGAACTTGTCAGGCTGCTCCCCAAGAAGGGTTTCCAATGATGCACACAAAGCTTAATTTCTGGCTACAGCTGTTTTAAACTGCTTTACACACAATAACCGTATTACAATATGATCAAACAGTCTTAAAAAGCAAAAGTTGCTAATTATTTCCAGCCACTGGTTATCCAGATATAATTTTCAAGGTGTGGGTAGATTGAATTCTACAAAAATTCATGACCTAGGATTTAGTAGGTGAAAAACAGAGGCCCATGGTTTTGAGCTTTTTCCAGTGTCTTCTGGATGGCAGTTTGAAGATGACATTCCAACATTCCACTAAGCATAGTGACATAGAACTGTAGTTGAAGTCATCAACATACAAAGCCAATAATACATTTGTTTCTGCAACAGTGACTATTGCACTTATGGTAAATGTGAAGAGGGCAGCATTCCAGGTTAACCCTGGGTGGAACCCCATTTTCCAGTACACTTTGATTACTAAGGGTTGTACCAACTAACTCTGAAATGTTGATAGTATAATATTCTTTAATAAAGTTAGTAGATTCCCTTTAAGACCGCCCACTGTCCGCAGACTCCAAGTGTAAAAGGTAGACATTTGAAGCTATACCTCTGAAATCTGCATTGAAATGGTGAACGGAAAGCAAATTTTTGGTGAAAAGTCCCTCTTGGCAAATTTTGTTTTACTCTATCAGGATACTTCTGTGGTTATAGTCACTAAGGTGATGAAACATTTGCTGTGTAAGATACCTGTGGCTAGGGATGTATCATTCCATTGTGCTAGTGCACTGTTACATTCCCAGTCTGTAATAGAGGCATCATGTTAAAAGACGGAATAATGTGTTTTGTTAAAATTTGATGATGAGTAGAACTCTATGAAAATGCTCTGAGGCTGCAATTCTGGCACAGAACACACCAAGTAATTTGACTGTGTCAAAAAGACTGGTATGAAACATTCCTCCATGCATTCATTGACTTCTGTTGGTGTGGCAACAGTTGTTGTTGTTGTTGTTGTTGTGGTCTTCAGTCCTGAGACTGGTTTGATGCAGCTCTCCATGCTACTCTGTCCTGTGCAAGCTTCTTCATCTCCCAGTACCTACTGCAACCTACATCCTTCTGAATCTGCTTAGTGTATTCATCTCTTGGTCTCCCTCTACGATTTTTACCCTCCACGCTGCCCTCCAATGCTAAATTTGTGATCCCTTGATGCCTCAAAACATGTCCTACCAACCGATCCCTTCTTCTAGTCAAGTTGTGCCACGAACTTCTCTTCTCCCCAATCCTATTCAGTACCTCCTCATTAGTTATGTGATCTACCCACCTTATCTTCAGCATTCTTCTGTAGCACCACATTTCGAAAGCTTCTATTCTCTTCTTGTCCAAACTGGTTATCGTCCATGTTTCACTTCCATACATGGCTACACTCCATACAAATACTTTCAGAAACGACTCCCTGACACTTAAATCTATACTCGATGTTAACAAATTTCTCTTCTTCAGAAACGATTTCCTTGCCATTGCCAGTCTACATTTTATATCCTCTCTACTTCGGCCACCATCAGTTATTTTACTCCCTAAATAGCAGAACTCCTTTACTACTTTAAGTGTCTCATTTCCTAATCTAATCCCCTCAGCATCACCCGATTTAATTTGACTACATTCCATTATCCTCGTTTTGCTTTTGTTGATGTTCATCTTATATCCTCCTTTCAAGACACTGTCCATTCCGTTCAACTGCTCTACCAAGTCTCCTTTGCTGTCTCTGACAGAATTACAATGTCATCGGCGAACCTCAAAGTTTTTACTTCTTCTCCATGAATTTTAATACCTACTCCGAATTTTTCTTTTGTTTCCTTTACTGCTTGCACAATATACAGATTGAATAACATCGGGGAGAGGCTACAACCCTGTCTCACTCCTTTCCCAACCACTGCTTCCCTTTCATGTCCCTCGACTCTTATAACTGCCATCTGGTTTCTGTACAAATTGTAAATAGCCTTTCGCTCCCTGTATTTTACCCCTGCCACCTTCAGAATTTGAAAGGAGTATTCCAGTTAACATTGTTAAAAGATTTCTCTAAGTCTACAAATGCTAGAAACGTAGGTTTGCCTTTTCTTAATCTTTCTTCTAAGATAAGTCGTAAGGTTAGTATTGCCTCACGTGTTCCAACATTTCTACGGAATCCAAACTGATCTTCCCCGAGGTCCGCTTCTTCCAGTTTTTCCATTCGTCTGTAAAGAATTCGCGTTAGTATTTTGCAGCTGTGACTTATTAAACTGATAGTTCGGTAATTTTCAAATCTGTCAACACCTGCTTTCTTTGGGACTGGAATTATTATATTCTTCTTGAAGTCTGAGGGTATTTCGCCTGTCTCATACATCTTGCTCACCAGATGGTAGAGTTTTGTCATGACTGGCTCTCCCAAGGCCATCAGTAGTTCTAATGGAATGTTGTCTACTCCCGGGGCCTTGTTTCGACTCAGGTCTTTCAGTGCTCTGTAAAACTCTTCACGCAGTATCTTATCTCCCATTTCATCTTCATCTACCTCCTCTTCCATTTCCATAAAATTGTCCTCAAGCACATCGCCCATGTACAAACCCTCTATATACTCCTTCCACCTTTCTGCCTTCCCTTCTTTGCTTAGAACTGGGTTTCCATCTGAGCTCTTGATATTCATACAAGTGGTTCTCTTCTCTCAAAAGGTCTCTTTAATTTTCCTGTAGGCAGTATCTATCTTACCCCTAGTGAGACAAGCCTCTACATCCTTACATTTGTCCTCTAGCCATCCCTGCTTAGCCATTTTGCACTTCCTGTCGATCTCATTTTTGAGACGTTTGTATTCCTTTTTGCCTGCTTCATTTACTGCATTTTTATATTTTCTCCTTTCATCAATTAAATTCAATATTTCTTCTGTTACCCAAGGATTTCTATTAGCCCTCGTCTTTTTACCTACTTGATCCTCTGCTGCCTTCACTACTTCATCCCTCAGAGCTACCCATTCTTCTTCTACTGTATTTCTTTCCCCCATTCCTGTCCATTGTTCCCTTATGCTCTCCCTGAAACTCTCTACAACCTCTGGTTCTTTCAGTTTATCCAGGTCCCATCTCCTTAAATTCCCACCTTTTTGCAACAGTATCTTTCATTTATCACTTCTTGCACTGTATTGTCCGCAGCTCATGGCCGTGCAGTAGCGTTCTCGCTTCCCGCACCCGGGTTCGATTCCTGGCAGGGTCAGGGGTTTTCTCTGCCTCGTGATGACTGGGTGTTGTGTGATGTCCTTACGTTAGTTAGGTTTAAGTAGTTTTAAGTTCTAGGGGACTGATGACCATAGATGTTAAGTCCCGTAGTGCTCAGAGCCATTTGCACTATATTGTCAACATTTTTTTCTTGGGATATTGACACATACTTCAGAGGAACATGCGTCCCAATTAGCTTCTTGTATGGACTACCACAATAAGTGGGTCTCAAACAGGGTATGAATAAAAAAAACATTTAGGTAATAATTGCTATAGCAAAGATCAATGTGTACATGTCACTGTATAATAAATGTACACACTGGCTGCTAAGCACCAACTGAAGAATAGGTGGTACATGCAGCACTAAATGCATTTTCATCCCTGTATTCAGCAGAGGAAGGTTATAAGAGAGAGGTAGGGGTGATTGCTGTAATAATTCTTCCACCTCTTGATAGACTATAATGCTACCTAAGGTAAGTATAAGTCGTCTCAGGTGTGGTGTTTAGTCATAATTGCTCAGTAAAAGTGGACAATTGTACCAGTGTGCAAATACTCTTGAAGCCATCATCATCGCATTAGTCCAATTGTTATTAAAAAGTGATCATTTTGAAGAGTAGGATAGTGGATCCTCCAGTAACATAAATTTTTACACTGAAACAGATATGGTGGAAAGGGGCATCAACTGCTTTAGTCCATACAGGTAGAGGTAATAACTGTTACAATTCCACTGTATGATCGTTAGGGGTAGCAAAAGTGAAAGACACTTGGATCAAGTCTGTTTCCTCCCAGAATTCCTGTACAAATGGTGGAATATCTATGCCCACAGAAAGTTATACTTTGGCAGGAGATTGAAGTTGTGACACTATGGTCGAGGCAGTCTTTTTTAAGGGCTTGTTGAGTTGTATATCTGGGTGAGAAGACAATCAGACCATTCTGTATTCCGATGCTCGTACTCACAACTACTGTTGTTTGTGTGTGGGTCAAGTGTTAAAATATAGGAGGACATTTGGGGGAGAACTTCATCCCCAACAGAGAAGAATACAGGGTCTCCTGCTCTCCCTTCATGAAAATATCAACTGGATGAAGCCATTTATATATATAAAATTCCCCCCACCCCCACCAGGCTTCGAATTTTAACTCAGACAAACATGTGACCTGGCAGCTAAATGGTGTAGGCTGTTTGCACACAATGCAGATTGTTCACAAGATCATTCACTGTATAGAGTTCTGCCATAGTTTCCACACATGGATTCTGAAGAGCAAGAGAGTTTACATGTGACCAAAATGGAAAACCTCAGGGGTAGAGATGTTTTCGCTAAGATGTGTTCTTCAATTGCCAACATGAAGGGACCTGTGTCAACACAATTTTCCGTTGACCTTCTCTGTATGAGCCACACAAAATGAATACCATGGAGTTCCAGGTTTGTCGAGCTCTTCGTAACACTGGAGCAATAGATCACTGTGAAAGGTAGTTTTGTGTAGAAACAAAAGCAACAGGGGTATTTGGTACAGGCCTAGAGTGCTTCAGAATATGTTCAAGTTGCTACTTTAATCAATAAGAATCTGCACTTTTTTCCATCACAGTTATGTCACCAAACTTAGCTTTGATATCATCCACAAAAGACAGCAGTTTTGATATTGTGAAGGAATCATCATTTGCTCTACTAAATAATGAGTAAAGTTGAATAATCCGTCTCTCATCCAAAGCCATTTCTATGGAATGGAAGGCTGTGTTGTTATAGGCTGCACAACAAATTTTCTTCTTAAGAGTCACTGAGCCAGCCTAGTTTTACGCAGCCACTATTTGGCACAAGTTTAATTCATTTTTTCATCTGTAAGGTGTCTGACGTTATGCCATCTACCCCAGTCAAAGGCTCTCCCCATAGGCGCCACCTAGTCACTGCAATGTTCACTCGGCTTGATGGTCATTGCTTCAAGTCCGGCTGCACCAAAGGGGTTGGCATCTACTCTTTGATCTACATGGGGAGGTAACAGGGCAGGCAATGTATTGTTAGAGGCTACGATCAAGAAGGTACACAATATACCGAACATGTCAGAATGGCTAATGCATTGGTTTTTTGGCACTAGTCAGAATGCATAAGTGATCGTCAAATCCCATCAAGGTCACCCCCTCCCCCCGCCCCTCATTGTATCCTTTCATAAACAAACTGCTCAACTGGCTAAATTCTGAAAAAAGGAAAAAATGGAGCAATCCGATTGAGGATTCAGGGTAGGTCGGCATAATGACTTATTACTGGGGTTAATCAAGTATAAGGGGGATTGGGGGGGGGGGGGGGGGCGGCTCTGAGGCAGTGGTGGGGCAGCACGTATCCTCAAGACTGTCAAGGAACACATAGTGAGAAAGCTGAATGGAAGGTGGATACATTCAGAATGGGAGCATTTTTTATTAACACCAAAAACAAAATTCCTAATACAGTACACGCTAACTCAAGGTAGAAGCTATGGACATAGTCCATATCAATTCAGGCAGGCTATGAAAAAATATCTTACCTTCATAGTCTAGGATGTTATTGAATTTAGCATATGCTTTCTCCAAAAAATTTCTGCTCCGAGATACAGCAGTCCAAAGATGACACTGTGCATACCATTTTGAAGATGCGAATTTTGGAGAAAATTTTAAAATGCTGGATCTCTGGAACAGTTCTAGATATTTTGTTGGTTCTCTTTTTTTTATTTGAAAGATAGTTGTTTTATGATTACAAAGAAATCCTCCATTTGGACTTATCTGTCAGTTCTTTTACTATAAAGTACTGAACTCTTTTTTTTTTTTTTTTTTTTTTTCAATTTATCGATTTTTTCCCCCCAAAAATGTCAATCCATAAAATTTTGATTTTTTTTTCTATTGATTAATACCATATGGTTCTACATTCCCTGAAAAGGAGAGCTTCCACTTTGGTTGAACAGGTTTTATAAACAACTGACATTTTTGCCATACATAAAACCTGTTTTACCTCATTATCACATAAAAGGGTCATAAAAATCAGAACCTAGCCTTATTTAAAATAATTTTAGTTTTCAAAGATGATAAGAGATTTATTTTTCAAGCATTTTAAATGGTTCCAACATGTTTGTAAAAGGTCCAAAGTCTGAAAGGTTTCAATTTATACAACTTTTGTGCACTCTGTTTTGTACTGAAATTAGCCAGTCAATGAACTAAAAATGTGTTTCACTGCTTCAGTATCTTCCTTTGATATAGAGCGATGTCTTCCTGTGGAACCAATAGGAACTGGAGCACTTACAATCATCAAAACATTGTGAACAGGAAGTGAGCACTGATGGCACTGTTGCTATCCTTCAGCTGGAAACCTATATCCAGCAGCTGGTCCATGTGGTAGCGTAACATTCACTACAGTTTCGTTTAACCCATAACTGGTGTATATAATCTCTGCAATCCACCAGGCACAGTCATATACAAAATGTCACCAACATTCCCCTTCTCAGGTTGTGAATCTGAATATTATCCTGCTGTTCCCAAGTTGTTGGCCGAATGAACGAAATTTCTTCTTACTTGCTCTTTAAAGTGCATGCAATATGCGTTCGCCCATCACTGAGTCCAAAAATGTTTCTTCTGAATTCCTTTCACAGAAGTAGTTTATTTGGACAATTCTTTTTTCTGCTCACGGAATTCTTCAATTTCCTCTTTGGAAAGATTAGGTTTTGTAGCATGGTGCTTCAGCAGGCCTCCTATACCATCACAAGGCCCCTTCCAGTGACCAGCAGCACTGTATACCCATTTAGTTGGTACAAGCGACTTAACTCAATTCCGACAGCTGGTAATGATTTTTGAAATGACTAGGAGCACCACCAAAAATAATAATGATCTTCTCTGCCCCTGTTTGCAATTGAAGAATTTTGCGCATTGCTAGCAAAGCATGAGCTGAGTCATGTCCTGGGTCATCACTTATAACTGCAACACTTGGGGTCTTGTTTTGAAAATATGTCACTCCTGTAAAAATTAAAACCTGATCATTACTCCAATGATACCCTTGTACTTCTCGTGGGAGAATTACAGACCAGTTCTCGGTAAAATCTCAGTGAAGCACTAAACATAGTTCTTCGGCCTGTACACACCCTTTCCCTTATGTAATATGTTGTTGCAATTTCTTCAGATGCTGGTGTGTTACTACTTTCACTGATCATTTACCAAGTTCATCAATGAAACTGTCAAAGGCAACAGTTTTCTTAAATAGTTTATTTTTCTCAAATGTCGCATATGTAATTTCTGCAGAGTTATCTACTACGTCTTCCAGGCCAAGTGTCTGTAAAGACAGTCCTTCCTTTCCAGGGCAGTTACCACATTCTTGAAACAAACAAGTCTCTTGCTTTACGTCACAGACTACTAATGACTTCACAGCCCAACCCAGGAGTCATAAGTAATGTGCTCCAGTAAGTTCTTCAAAGTTAGCACACGAAGTTCAAAATTCGAGCAGTACACACATAAAAAGACATCTCTAGGTGGGTGTGCAACTACCCACTTACGTTGTAGTGCATAAAATTTTGATCTTCCAATATGTGAAGTTGTATAGTTGCTCTTATAATTGCAAAAGTTCCTTTAACACTATGAGTCATGTACCTCTTCACTTTCACAACTTTTTGACCTTCAACTGTTACTGTTATAGTTTCTTTTTTGTTGGCAATCTAGTGACAACAGTCCCCTTCATCTTCCAGATAAAATAACTGCACTATTTGAACTTGAGCTGCTTCTACAGGATGACCATAGTAGGGATGTGGTCTTCCAAAGATTCCTTTTACAGACCTCACATTTCTTGATTTGTCTACCATGCACGTTGATACTGATGGAATGTGGTTCAAAATTGTTTTCCTTGAAAATGTCTCTGGAATAACAGTTAAAACTTGCACCTTTTCACTGCAGGATGCACAATATTCAATATTTGTTTTTTTCTTCTGAAGATGGAATTTCTATTTTGAAGAGTGTGGTCAATGTTGCTGTAGTGTATTGATCCATAGCTTTAGTAATTTCTCTGCACTTTCTTGATGCAAAGTGCTTATCACTCAACTACACTGACCACAGTTTTGTAACAGGACTAACAACTACCTCTGTAGTTGACTGATTCAGGGTATTTAATTCTTCCTCTACTGATGCAAAATCTGCATCATCTGCGCCATGGGAGTCTTCACCTTGTTCAGATACTATCATTGTTGTTGTTCTTTCAAAACATTTTTAACACAAAAAAATCGTCACTGGAAACATCTTCACTTTGAAACAGAGTCTTCAAATGAGAACTCTTATTCCCAACCTGAACAAAGTCTGTTTTTTTTCCCTTTTCTTTTTCCTTATATATCACTCTTTGGAGGATATGCAAATAGTCAGCACACTTCACTTCGCTCTTCTGTGGCCCCAGTCAGAAGACATTTCAAACAGTCCTTTTCACAAAACACACTGCAACTGTGTTAACTGGAAAGTTCCTCACGAAAACACAGAACTCACTGAATGGTTTCACATTTCTTAGAAGCCTCTTCAGTAAACAAATTAGAACCGAACAACTACAATACAGAAACCTGCAATGAACAACCACGACACGGAAACTGACAATAAACTAAAACAAAGTGTAAGAAATATCTGCAACAATGAAAGTGAAAAGAAATAATTGCAGCAAAGAAAGTCATAAGAAATAACTGCAACAAAGACAATAAATATAAACATTGTAAAAAAGAAATTAGTAGGAAACAACTTCAGTGAAGACATACATTACCCTTGAAAGTTAAAAAAAACTGATTTTTGAAAATAAAACCTGTCCAACTTAAAAGTGAAAGTTCTGCTTTACAGAGAATATAGTACTACATGGTACTAGACCCCACATCACCTAGGACAGGGCTTCCATGCATAGAGGCAGAGCGGAAAGGTAGCATGGGGGGGAGGGGGGGGGGGTGAGAACTGCGCTTGCACGGCAGCAGAGAACAGGTACACAGAGTCCACATTGCCTAATTGTGTGGCTGTGGACAACAGTCAGGCTCGTTTGCCTACGGTACATTGTACTATACGTGCAAATCTATGAGGGGAATAATACATATTAAAACCAATTTCGATCAATTGCCGTGAGAGGAATATTAATTCATGTCTTGTCGACTGTGTGTCCACTGCTCCACAGATTTACTCTGCATGACGTCGGGAGGCGAGAACAGCTGACACAGCTTTGTGAAGATGTGAAGTACATTTTTTTTTCAAAACGACATTGAAACTGCTTGCAATAACTACCATTTATTGCGATTTGAACTGCACTATAAGTAAAAGTTTAATGCACAGTAAAATTAACTTCAAGCACAAGCCAAAATCACTATATTTGCTTGACAACTGCTTCTGCTAAATAGAATTTTTAAAAATGAGTAAGGTGTGTGTGTGTGTGTGTGTGTGTGTGACAACAGATAAGTGCAATCACTGTGTGTAAATAAGAATTAGTGGTAGAAAAGACAAATGTAAAAGACTATAGTAAAAATGGTCACCAATAACATCGGAAACCGATATGTCGACCAGTAACAGTTACTGCCACTTTCGGCCCTTATTCAGTTCATGCCTTGAAAATGACAGAGGTTTACATGTGGAAACATCAGACTTCCGACGAATTTATCAGGCTGCATTCTTGTGTGTTATTGGGATATACAAGATGGCGGATGGAGCTCAACTTTCCTTGGGCAATATGTTGAACATTATAGTCCGTATAATTAAAAAGATATGAAGTCCTAATCAAAAAGGATAGGAAGTTATCATTATTATGTGTGCAACTGATATGTTGACAAACACATTTTTTAATCCACGAGTCTTTAAAACTAAGAAATATTATTACACTGTTCCAAAGTCTACATTGTAATACCATCATCACTTCTATTTCAGTCTGTTTCCGAACAATTTGATAGTAAATTTACGATGATAGGTTCAACGCTTATATCCATCATCACTTCCCAATCAAGTTCTGCTTTCTGAAGCTTTTCAACACGCCACAGAGACTGTGCCCACACTACAATTAGAATTTTGTCTATTGCCTCATGCACAAGCGATTCAGTGTATGTTACCTTGAATTTTTTTTCTTTCTCCCACATAGCCTTAAAACCCTTTGACCAAATTAATTCCATGGGGCTACACTGGCAGTGAACGTGGGTAAACGCAAAACTGTGTGACCCCATTTATCAGCAAGGAAGTCAAGTTTGGGAAAAATATCCGCTTTTCTGGTGTTTGTACTTGGTATTTTCTCTGTAACAGTTAAATTATAATTGGCAATGACCTACTTTGAAGCAAGGTATGATTAGAATAGTGAATCATGTCACGAAACTGACAGCACTCATTTCTGAATTGTAACCCCTGCTGTTTTTCTTACACGTAAATACAATATTCTCAGAAACAAAACCAGAAGAAGAGTCAGCATGCAGAATAATTAAGTGAGAATCTATTCCTATGAGAACTTTAAAACCGCCAGTATGATCACTCGTTTTCCAGCAGATCTTCCTGGAATGATTCTAACTGACCCATGTTTCATCAAGGTAATACACTGTTGAACTACCTCCTCCTCTTGTATTGTGAATATTTATATGGGATATAGTTCGTGCTGCACCTATGCCACTTCTTAGAACTAAAAACTCTCTGCTTAACATATCTGGAACCAATGTCTTTTAAAATTCTGTATATTGATGAAGCGGTTACAACTGAACAGCCAGCATAATTGTAACACATTTTTGTGATGTCAGACATCCATCATTCACACGGAGCACTTTAAAACACTGTTGTTAAAACTATCCTTTTATGTTACAGGTTCCTTGCGATTTCGATGTTTTCCAGGCGACACTAAACCAACTTTTTCTACGGTTCCTACAGCTCTGACACTTTCGTTTGCAGTTCTCTTGCTGACACCACATGGTTCTGGAGTCCATTCTTTTTTCAAATGTCAACAGTAGGAGACTTGCTTTTAAATTCATGTTTGAAAAAGTTGCAAATGCAGTAAATAATTCCCCTTGCCTGCTTGTGAAGCACTTCACATTTACTGCCGTCGCCTGGCCTCTTTTTTTTTTTTTTTTTTTTTTTTTTTTAATCACACTTAAACATTTACTCATACATATTCACAGCTATATTGCTGCAAGAAAAAAAAGGAAACAAAAAAAATTGACAGCTGATTGAATAATTTGGGTGTCGCGAAGAACGGCAACAGTGCAGCATGTAAAAGCGAGATTCTCGCTCTCTAGCTGTAACTCTCTGCTAGCTGCTCAGAAAGAGAATGAATATTACTGGCTGCCAGTGGCTTGTGGAGGGGGATGTGCAGAATGGCTGAAAATTGGGCCAGCTGCCTTATATGACGCGAACTTTAATCAACAGAAAAAAATCTAATTTTTCTGGTTAAATGAAACAACAAGTTTACTGTTACCAGTCACCGTTTTATTTATTTCCACGATGCATTTCAAAGGTTTAAACCTCCATCATCGGGTGGATTTACATTAGTTAGTATGACATTTGTGTGTGTTGTGTTACGATTTTTTGGAGGAACTTGTGGCACTGCCTCCAGTGGTCACAGGTTCCTTTTGCTGTCGTAACACATCGCATGTATACTGTCACAACAGCAAAAGGAACCTGTGACCACTGGAGGTAGTGCCACAAGTTCCTCCAAAAAATCGTAACACAACACACACACAAATGTCATACTAACTAATGTAAATCCACCCGATGATGGAGGTTTAAACCTTTGAAACGCGTTGTGTAAATAAATAAAACGGTGACTGGTAACAGTAAACTTGATGTTTCATTTAATGTCAATAACAGTCATGGTAAAGCCTAACCTAAAATGTTTGCATTTAAAGTTAACTTTTCTGGACTGGCATTTTTGAAAACAAAATTTTGTTCTGTAAATTACAAAAAAAATTCAAAAGGCGACAGTAAAAGAACTTTCACAGATATGTCCGAACAGAGGATACCGTTGTAATCATAAAGCAATTATCTTTTACATAAAAAACCTAACACAATACCTAGAACCGTTACAGAGATACAGCATTTTTTTAAAATTTCCGAAATTCGTATTTTCAAAATGGTGTTCACAAATGTCATCTCTGGAGGCCTGTATCGCGGGGCAGGAATTTTTTTGGAGGAAAAAAAAAGTGTTTCTTACTTACTCCTGAATTTTAACATATGCTAAATTCAATAACATCCGAGACTATGAGGGTAACCCCCCTGCCTGAAGTGATACAGATTATGCCTATGTATAAAAAATATAGTTTGAAGTTACATCTGCATCACTGAAAGCAAGTGGCATTACTGAAGGAAAAGAAAACATTGTGATTTTCATTAAATCTCACTGCATTGAATACAAACACATCCATCTTAATTAATTAATACTAACAGCCATCCTGATCTATGTAAGCATATAGGACATAACATTAGTCCTCCTGCCCCCTCCCAAAGGAGACAGCACACTAACACTGTGTACTACCACCTCAAATCAGTGAGGAAGATAGCATGATCATTGCCTATGTAGTTGCGTGGCTGATTGCTAAGCAAAGGGACAGAGTTCAATGCTGGTCAGATCAGATATTTTCTCCATTCGGGGACTAGGTACTGTGTTGTCCCTAAGTTCGTATCATCATAAATGACATTCCACAGTTGACATGGCTGTGCCGAGAGCATCCACAGCATGAAGATATAGAAGAAAGGGCAACACTTGGTCGTCGTCATGTTGAAATAAACATTCCAGTTCATGGTCAGTTTCACCTGAATAAGTGAGACCAAACCATGATACGAAAACACCTTCAAACCATCACAGAACCACCTACGGACTCAACTACACCATCCACACACTTTGGATTAAACACCATTAGGCTGCTGTTGCACTCAATCCTTTGCATGATTTGAACTGAAGCAAAATTGTGTATCTCTGACCACAGTACATGCCTCCAACCAATTTGTGTGTGGTTTGCCATATTTAAAATTGGCAGCTTTGAGTGCTGTTGCAATACCCTTTCGTGAGGAACCTGACTCCAAATGTCCACTGCATGCAGTTCTCTTCACAATGTTCACTCAGAAACAAGCTGAGATAGATTTGCATTCACTGCCAATAGTAATGTGTGTCAGGTTAGAAACTGATTATCATTGACAAAAGCGTGACAACCATCTCTGGTCCCTATCAGATCAGATCTTTCTACTACCACTGTTCTTACACTGTGTTAATGGTGGTGAGTGGTATAAAATTACTTGCTGACACGTTATGACAGTCTGCACTGATTTACCGACAAATCAGGCAATTTCATTCATATTGTCATTATGGACACATTAAAGCATGGCATTCTGTCAGCTGTCCACATTGACCCATTTTACCACACTTATTCCATACAACTGAATGGCAGATAGACACCACTTCACTGCCATGAATTACGTCAGCTGTGGAGGGTCACTGACTGGTACCAGCTCTACGCCATCTACACAACTCCAAAGCGACCAGCATGCTCTTTTAAGGGCGTGACCGATGTGTGAGTTTTTTTAGATTCTATGTCTTCACAGACCGATTTAGTCTTGTATCATAATGCCCTGAAAATAATCACCATATAACGGTTGCAAGAGAAGTATAAAAGATCTCAAGTTTGTGGACACACTCCTTTAACAAGAGCCAGATAACAGACAAATGGGGAGGAAGATACAAACATAGAATCAATAAAGCGCAAGCAAGTTACAGCCACAGCAATGTAAGCCTGGAGCAGATAACAGCTGCTATGCACTGAAATCCCCCCCCCCCCCCAAAAAAAGGGTGCCAAGCACCAGAACCTTTGTTGATGATGATATAATGGGATAAAACAAAACTTTTAAGGCACAATCAATGAATGGAAATAGCATGACAGAACAGAAATTTTTCCCTGAAGAGACTGACACTCCCCAAACAAATGAAATGCTGAGTAGCAGAATACATTTAGAGGAGGACAATACAATGAGGTAATTTTTTTTAGGGTTATATATTTGTTTTTGCCATTTCCTGTTTTTATACAAAAGACTCTTTTTATACAAAACAGCCTTATCACTTTCAAAATACTCTCAATTTAAACAACACATTTGCTCACTCAGTAATTCAACCAATGGAAATATTTTTTATAGTCACTTGCAGTCATGGCTAACAGTTCTCCCTCTCACTTATTTATTGATCGCCTCTACATAATCAAATCGGTGTTCCATCACATCCCTCTTCATGTGCATAAACAAGAATAAATCATATCCAGCTAGGACGGTTGAGTAAAGGGTATGGGGCAAGAAATTCAAGTTGGTTTTGGCCAAAACTGGCAGACTCTTGCACTGAGATGGATTTGTGATCAGGAGCTCTGTTATGGGGAAAAACCAGTTACTCACTTGACACAGACTGGGACTTTTTTTTTATGCACACCATTACGCAGTCTTTCCGGAACTTCCACATAGAAAACTTCATAAATGGTCTGACATGGTGGGAAGAACACTGAAAGCACTATAGTTGTCTTGACATTTGCCTTAATTTGATGATCCTTTAGGAGTGACAACACTATCTTGATAGTAATTTGGTTTTGTAGGTTGTAAGCACAGCCTCTTGACTAATCATGAGTAGTGATAATTTAAAATATTCCGAGTCAGTTTGGAGCAGTTCTTTCAAATCATACCCCCCCCCCCCTACCCTCACCCCTGCCCTTGGTATTCTTTTTGCTGGTCAGCCAGACCCCTATGCACTAATTCCTAAATCCATTAAAATTCACTGAACTGACAATCTAGTTTTCACATATCTCCAAATAAAGATTCGTCATCAAACAACGAGTTGCCATTTTTGGAACAAGAAAATCAATTGCACATTTGGGTTTTCCCAAACTGTCATCTTTTGAATCTGTTTTCAATGTTCCGACAGTTTCTGAGCAGGAACCAAAATTTCGCATCTGCCTAGTTTTTACTTGCTGCATTCTTTACTTGCGCACAAGGGGAGAGAGTAAAAAAACTGGCAAAAAAAAAAAACAGTATGAGAAAATAATCCTTCCTGGGCAATACCAGGAGTATTGTAATCACAAGGAGTCGCGCAACTAATTCCTAGTGAGAAAAATGCATATTACATAGGGTCCACTCACTGCAGTACTATTTATGGACTTTTGGGCACCTTCTTTTATTTATTTATTTATTTATTTATTTACATATCAAGTTCCATTGGACCAAATTGAGTAGCAAACCTCATGGTACATATCAGTTCATTAAATTACAACATAAAAGTAATAACAGATAAAAATAAAATGTTTTTGGACACGAAAAGAGTCAATCCAGAAGTTGAAGTAAAGGCAATCAACAATACAACAACAATCAGTTTAATTTTTCAAGGACCTCCTCGACAGAATAAAAGGAGTAACCCATCACGACACTGTTCAGTTTCGATTTGAAAGCACATGGATTACTGCTGAGATTTTTTAATTCAATTGGTACCTTGTTGAAAATGGATGCAGCAATATACTGCACACCTTTCCGCACAAGAGTTAAGGAAGTCCGATCCAAATGCAGGTTTGACTCTTGCCAAGTATTAACTGAGTGAAAGCTGCTTATTCTTGGGGATAAGCTAATATTTTTAACAAGAAATGACAGGAACGAAAATATATATTGAGAGGCCAATGTCAAAACCCCCAGACTCATTAACAGAGGTCGACAAGAGGTTCATGAACTTACATCACTTATTGCCCAAACCACCCGCTTCTGAGCCAAAAATATACTTTTACAATGGGAAAAGTTACCCCAAAATATCAAAATATAATACCACACGACATAAGCGAATGAAAATAAGCAAAATAGACTAATTTTCACGTGGAACAATCATCCACTTCAGATACCGATCTAATAGTGCAAATTGCAGCATTAAGTCTTTGAACAAGATCCTGAAGGTGGGCTTTGCATGACAGTTTACTATCTATCTGGACACCTAAAAATTTGAACTGCTCAGTTTCACTAATCATATGCCCATTCTGTGAAATTAAAACGTCAGGTTTTGTTGAATTGTGTGTAACAGGGTGTATATGCGGTTAAAAAAAAAAAAAAAAAAACACCAGATGTCTCCCGGTTAAAAATATATTTTCTCCCTTTTCCTTGAAGCATTAAAAATTATCAGTCCTTTGAATGGTTATGGTTTTATACACCGGCAAAATATTTCCTGGCCCTGTAGAAAACCATTACAAACACATTTTGGAAGGATCTTTGACGTGCAGCAACATGTATGCTGCATATTTTCATATTAAGAAAGTATAAATTTGAATTCCACCAAACACCGCATGTTACTTTCCGAAGTTAATGATTTAAATTAATATACATAGTCTAGCTACAAGAAAAGTAAAGCTTTCACATATAACACTGATCTTTTTTGGGTGTGTTTCACTTTAAGATTCATCGCACAAATGTGCCAGTAAAATTTATAATAACGATATAAATGTCTGATCTTCTGGGCTTGAAATTTTTCCAAGTGGTCGTCCTCAAAGAGTTGATTTTTAAATGAGAGTCAAATGCTCTGTGATTTAAGGAATTCATCGTACATTCTCGCACGTTGTTCAGCTTGCATAAAAGAAAATTTACTTTGAAAGTAACGCTCTTCCAACAAACATTTGCAATATTTTCCCGTGACCTGTTAGAAACAGGTTTGTTTCAGCAGTTGCCAGAGAGCGCCTGACAACAGGCGTGACCGCGCTTGCGCAGCTACGATGAGGCAGGAAGCCTGTATGTTCGTATGCGTAAAACATTAAAAGAACTTACAATATGTCACAAAAGAAACAAGAGCATCAGAATTTTGTGGACCATACTAAAATGCGTAAATCGGCTTCCAGTGCACATTCATATGTCCAGGTTCGGATGTAAATTTTCTTGGAGTACCAGTACTGTATTATCTCATGTTTGATTCTATATTGTGGTATAATGCCATATGTACTATAAGATGAAAAGATGCACTTTTGAAATGCAGCAAACAGCTGAAACTAGCCAATAGGGTGGAATTAAACACTTTGTTTAAAATAAATTGACTGCCTCAGCAGAAAAGATTAATAAAAGCCAAATTTCTTTAGTAAACTGGCAAAAATAACTTCACTGCCCTGCAAGGCGACTAATGCTGATATAATATTTTGTAATGGATACCATTAAGCTATATTCAGGACAGTGGAAATTGGATTATTTGTAACCCGGAGAACAAGAACTCTTCAGAAAATTCACACTATTTATTGCCTATTAGCTAATAACTTTCTTTTTCGTGTAACATAAAATTTAATACTGGATACTTGAAACCAGTGCAGGTAAGTGACAAGCAAGACAGTGTACATTTCTTCAATCCTAGCACTTTTTTCTTCTCTAACCTTGCTACAGCTTTACATGGCTTTTTTTCCTTTCTGCAAAAGAATCTATTACCTCATCAAACTTCATCGAATGTTTTGCTACATGAAAACACAAAATGTTGTTGTCTAATACTGAAAAATCTGTTAACACAGACAGTACCCAATACTGGTGTGCTTCCTTGATCTGATTACGTGTATTTTGTCACTGTCTCCTAGATAAAATGAAATAGGCCTGTCTAATACTGCAGCAAACAAACGCAACTCTTTTGGCACAATCCCCCCCCCCCATGACAGAATATAATTCATGAAGTACCGATATCAAATGCCTATTAGGCATACTACAAGCAAAAAACTTTATGTTCGAAGATAGTTTCACATTTCATTCATACGCTCCCGCTTCTCAAGCATGAGATTGAAAAGTAGTAGTACAAAATTTTTATATAAATTTGAAATAGTCATATTCTTCCATAATTTGTTTGATGTCCCCGTTTCTTCTCCTTCCTTGTTCTAACAAACAATCTTGTCATCACTAATTCTGTAACTATTCCTTCACAGTGTCAAAACTTATTCTCCAGTTAACTTCACTAACCCTGCCACAATCAACGGCTTAGTTATCCTGTGTTTATTCTCCAGTTAGGCGTTATTACGTGTTCGTACAACGTGTTTTCTGCACCACTCCCAGCACAGAACTTAGGCGGCTGCTACCGGGGTCTGTACAACTGGCCCTTACTAGTGTAGCAGTCTGACCAAAAATTTTCTTTCAGAATTTCATTTTCTTGAATACACAGAGAAGATAATATGTAATCTTTCTTACCTGTTATTCCTGTTAGTCATTTATTTCCACTCTAGTAGTCTGAATCTATGGATTTCGCTGGTAATTATAACAACGCTGATCATTCGCAAACCCAGTCAACCACATAAACAAACAACGATTGGCATTCACCCGTTAGGCTTTATTCCACTCAGCTCGTATAGCCCTGTTCCCTTGTGTCTGTCGGAAAGTTATTTCTAGATGAATAGTGATGTACACTATGCACACATTTATGAAACTTATGATTCATTCGGAAATAAGCTTAGAATATGTTCAAAAATGTTTAGAAATGAACAGGAATGTGTTGCAAAATCATGTGAATATTCGATAGATCAATGTGCGCTGGATACTAAGCGCTTATTGAAACAAGGCTTTCTTCCTCAAAAATATGAATTTGGTAGCCCCCCCCCCCCCCCCCCCCAATTGCCTCAGGGGGCAGATACCCTGTATTTCAGACATCCATCTCGGAAAGGCCTTTGCCACGAAAGTTGTACGATTCTCTGTAGAAACTAAATTTTTATTTAATTCACCAGAAATGCTCAAAAAATGATTGTTAAATACTGTACATATATCTGAGTTACCAATAACAGAAACATTTTTACTGCAAACTGACTTTATATGGTCGACCTTGTGCTGCTGACCAGACACTTCCTTCACAACTGACCATATGCTTTTAATCTTATCCTGTGAATTAGTTGTTCTATTTCCATACCACACACTCTTTGCCTTACCAATAACATTTTTAAGCACCTTACAATACTGTTTGTAACGGGCTTCTGTAGCCTGATTGTGACTACTTCTAACATTTTGATATAATTCCTGCCTTGTTCAAAATGATATCCTTATCCCGTAAGACAGCCATCCATTTAGAATGTTCTACTGGAAAGCAACTCTCAAAGAGCATGAGAAATGGGTTTAGGAAAGCATTATAGTTATCATCCATGTTATCGATACTATAAACATCCTGCCACTCTTGTTGCTTGACAAGGTTTAAAAAACTCTCTACTGCCGTTGGATTAACTTTCCTACACAGTTTGTAATCATATGTGACATTTGTTTGAGTACAAAAGCATTTTAGCGTTAAAATTTGTGCATCATGGTCTGAAAGGCCATTCACCCTCTAACAGAATGCCCATCTAGTAATGAAGAATGAATAAAAATATTGTCTATGGCTGTGCTACCGTTCCCCTGCACCCTAGTTGGAAAAAACACATTCTGCATCAGATCATGTGAATTTAGGAGATCTACCAACATCCTTTTTCTTGCACCATCATATACAAAATTTACATTGAGGCCACCACATGTAATTAATTTCTAGTACTTCCTACAAAGAGAATCAAGAACCATCTCTGGCTCAAGCAGAAAAGCTTCAAGTCAGAGTCAGGGGACCTATAAACAACAACAATTAGAAGTTTAGTTTCACTAAATTCAACTGCCCCTGCATAGCATTCAAATATCTGTTCAGTGCAGTGCCATGATACATTTATGGACAAAAATGGAATACTGTGTTTTATGTACATGGCCACTCCCCCACCCCGCAAGGAACTCCTTGAAAAAACAGCCAGCTAATGTGTATCCTGGTAATGGAAGCCTCTGAATTGTCAAATTATTTAAGTGGTCCTCATATATATCTATAACTTCAGAGTCTACATGTATAAGCAGTTCACTAACTTCTAATACCGTTTATATTTTGAAGAAATATGCTAATTCCTTCTCTACTTGGAAACATGACGTTCTCTGAAGGTGAGCCCTTAGCTACAGGGACTTCCATTGAGCAGTTACACCTATCAGCTGAGTTCAAAGTAGAAAAGGTGCAGCTCTAACACCAACCACTACAGGAATTTTTCCATGAGTGATCCCACCACCAACCACTACACTGTCACCTATAAGCTTTTCCAGCCTCCCCTTCCCATACCTATTAAGGTGCAGGCCATGCCTAGTGAAACCCGATCTACTGATAGGCCCAACTGGCAACACTGAAATGTGACCAATGCCCTATGCCATCAGCACCCTCCCCAGTGCCATGTTAACATGCCTAACAGCTGCTTTAAGATAAGGCCGATCATGACGTTTAAACAGTTGCACGAAATGCACATTAGTGCCACCAGTTTCAGTAGCTATCTTTACCAGGTCACCACCTACATCACATTCCCTATCCCTATCAAGACTGTTCCCTGCTCCACCCACTATCATTACCTGATCCTCCTTCGTAACATTCCTACACAACTCCCCTATGCTGTCTGTCACCTGTGTCAACCCTGCACTAGGCTTCACAATGCTGGTGACCTGGCACTAACTCCTCAAAACTTCCTGCAACTGCCGGCCCACACCTCTACCGTGCGTACTATCTAGCAGCAAAACCTGCTCCTTTCTGTTAGACTTTTGCAACTGACCTAGGCCTCCTAACTGCTGAGGACTGCTGCATGTTCTCTACATCTACAGCTACAAGAGGCTTCTCTCCACTCAGCTCTGACAGTTTGTCAAATCTATTGCATGTACGCGAAGTATAACTGTCTGAACACCTCCTCCTGCTAGCTGCCTTCTTGCCAACTGCCAGTTCCCATTCTCCACCACCCTTCACCCTCCTCAACCTATCTAGCTCCTCCCTTTGCTCATTGTAACTGCACCTGAAGGGCACACATCTAGCTCTCCTGCTTCTCTATCAACTTATTTTTCCTACAGATTCTGCGTTCCCAGGAGAGACTCTCGTTAGAATGCCCACTGGCTTCCCCAATGCATTCCCCCCCCCCCCCAATGAAAATACTTTGAACAAATCCCACACCATAACCCACTACTCATAAACCTACGACAGAGCCCACACTTCTCACTCATGGTAAAATTTTACAGTTACTGAAAAAACTATACATCTACATTACCTAAGTTCAGTTACACCAATGTTCTCAAAATTCTCTGTCTACTACGTAAGCAACTACTTGCATTAATACTACTACACCACAGCTAATACCGATACCAACAAAACTTCACAAAATTACGAGCTAAAACCAAAAATTCAAGTGGCCACTGGAACACCCAATGAAGTTAAAACACTGAATGAAAGTTTTACTGAAATATTTCACTGGAAACAATAGAAACGTCAGCTGAAAACTAAAGCTCGAAATTTACTAAATGACTTCAATGCACAGAAAACTCTAAAAAACACAGCGAGCGAACGTTTCCATAAATTTTTTAAATCATTATTTCACCAGAAACACCACTGAAAACTATTAAATTTAATAACTGTATAACAGTGCACATATAACTTTGTCAGTACTTAGATTTATAACCGCTACCGCTGCAACTGCAAGCCACAAAATGTTAACATACTACTGAGGCGTGAGGCATTCTTGGACATTGTCCTTTTTCTCCACACTACTGCTACTTCTTGCAATTTTAAATTTTTCAACTACTTTTCACTTTTTGAAGTTTCATTTTATAACTGTTACTCACCTAAATTTCAAATTTATATTTACACTGTACTGTTCCCAGAATTAGCAATAACATTTGTCAACTGAAACACTATTTTTCAACATTTTAGCACTCTCCTTTCAGTGCAGATCTAGCTTCTCATTACCATTAGTTTGGTTGTGTCAAACATCAATGTGAGGCAACAGCATGGCAGCTACCGTACTGCAGAACTCACATGATTATGTAGCTTCAGTAAAACTGTGGACAAGTGCTTCAAACTAAATTTATCTACAGACTAAAACAGGTATTTACTTCCCACAATCTTTCCTATGCAAACATAATATTTGATCCATTCTCTGTTTAATATCTTCATTGCAGAGTGTTGATAAAGCAACTACACTATTATGAATATTAAAGATCAAATATTAGTAAAAGTTTGGACTACAGAATAGTACTAAGTTGTGCTTTCCTCACGATAGTGATGACTGAAAATTTATTCGAGCTAATACCCTGGGAATTCTGGTAAGTAACTGAGTGGGCTGTAACCTTTAAAAGAAGACATGCACATGCATGCACACACGAAAAAAAAAAGGATGAGAGACTGAGAACATGAAATAGGACAGGAATAAGAGTATAAAGACAGGAGAGAGAAAAATACAATGAGCAATGTAAATAACTTACCCTCCCTGATCTTGCTGCTGGTGAGAGATTGCACCAAGGATTGTTGCCAGTGAAGTCAGGAGGATGATGTGCTGCTCCTCCCCAGTCTTCTGCTATAGCTCGTGTGGGAAAACTCTGTTTTCGGCGATCTCCAGTTATTGTTGGTGGCTGGTTAGTGCAATTACCTAGTACTGCTCCAGATCCCACACTATCTGTATGTGGAGCCTGATGAGCTCCATCGCTAGGGGTCAATCCGAGTTTCCGACAAGAAATGAGTGTACGCAATAATGTGCTTGCTTCACCACCTCCACCATTAGTTGGCACATCAATGCGGGCCTTCCCTGAAGATCTGGTAATAAAAAAAAAGTCATTTCATAGAAGTCACATCCAAAAGCCCTCCTAATTTGAGTTGAAAATTGCATAAATCTACCAAATCAATTACTCATCTGAACTACATTTACATGAATTCAACAGCAGTGTCAGATTCAGAGAAGAAAGCTCTAAAAAGAATCTGCTTACATGCAAATTTCTTAAAAACTCTTATTTAAATGATACAGAAGTTACACGAAAAAGTAAAACAGTCATAATTTAAGAGTTAGCATGAAGACCAAATGTTTTACAGTGAGCAGCAGTATACCATAAAATAAACAGGAAGCTAGGTGACAAAAAATTTACTATCCATGCAAGAAAATGACCCATCCGACAATGAGGCAGTTATCTACGAGATAATAAGTAATCAGAGAAGCAGTTGACAGGGATCTGATGCAACAGCACTGTTTAATGCTTTGAGTGGATCATTAGTATGGTGTAATGCTTCTATGCAGCAACAGTGATATAACGAAAAGTTTATTTTATTGTTGTTTAATCATGCAGTGATTTGGCTCATACAATGTAAGTTTGTGTCATTGTTGTTTAATGAAATTAAGATGAAACTGTGATTTTGTTAACACATGTTTACATCAGTAACACAAAGACAGCTATTCTTCACATGTGTATGAAGTATGCTGCGCGCCTACTTGTGTTACGAAAAACAGCATGCCTGCTCAAGGGTTAAAGTACATAAGTTTGTAAGCTGAGACTGTTACTCAACTTCTGTCTGCGTGCTTATCATCTGCTCATCACCACCAACACAAAAGGAATGGGCTGTGTTCAGTCATTTCAGATTTGTATTAAAATCATTATTTTCAATTATGGTAGAAATTCATCACTGAAACCAGTTGATTTTGTCTTACATCTAACTGCAAATCATTCTTTAATGGAAAGAATGTTAGCAACTTTTATAACATAATACATCTGTTTATCCAGACTCCCAGTTCAGTCGAGACTTTTCAGACAAGATGAGAAGGAAAGACTGACTGTTGGGGACTACACTGGACCAGATTTGAAAATCTAAGAGCTTAAACATGGAAGATAGGGCAATACGCAGGACAGAGATTGCTGACAAAGCATTATGCACAAGTTTATATGAGCAGAGAGATGAGTGTGTTGTATGTTCTAGAAGTGGGTGATGGGGAAAAAATAGATGGGTTAGAAAATAAAAGATACAGAAAACTAAAACAAAGTGAAGATAGGAACATAGAAACAGAAAAAATTAATGTAAATTAAGGCCATAAGGGGGGGGGGGTGCAAGAACCAAGGAAATGTTGTAATGCTAGTTCCCACATGTTGAGTTTTGAGAAACCAGAGTCTGGAGGAAAAATCCGGATAGTACGTGTGGTGAAACAGGCACAGAGATGACAACGGACATGTTGTACAGCATGCTCTGCAACATGATGATGTGTGTTGCATGTGTACACTGTCTGCCTATGCCCATTTGTCCTAACTGATAACTGGGTGGTTGTTGTTGCAGTCTTCAGTCCTGAAACTGGTTTGATACAGCTCTCCATGCTACTCTATCCTGTGCAAGCCTCTTCATCTCCCAGTAACCACTGCAGTCTACATCCTTCTGAATCTGCTTAGTGTATTAATCTCTTGGTCTCCCTCTACGATTTTTACCCTCCACGCTGCCCTCCAGTACCAAATTGGTTCCTTGATGCCTCAGAACATGTCCTACCAACCGATCCCTTCTTCTAGTCAAGTTGTGCCACAAACTCCTCTTCTCCCCAATTCTATTCAATACCTCCTCATTAGTTATGTGATCTACCCATCTAATCTTCAGCATTCTTCTGTAGCACCACATTTCAAAATCTTCTATTCTCTTCTTGTACAAACTATTTATCGTCCATGTTTCACTTCCATACATGGCTACAGTCCATAAAAATACTTTCAGAAACGACTTCCTGACACTTAAATCAATACTCGATGTTAACTAATTTCTCTTCTTCAGAAACGCTTTCCTTGCTATTGCCAGTCTACATTTTATGTCCTCTTTACTTTGACCATCATCAGTTACTTTGCTCCCCAAATAGCAAAACCCCTTTACTACATTCCATTATCCTCGCTTTGCTTTTGTTGATGCTCATCTTATATCCTCCTTTCAAGACACTGTACATTCCGTTCAACTGCTCTTCCAAGTCCTTTGCTGTCTCTGACAGAATTACAATGTCATCGAAGAAACCTCAAAGTTTTTATTTCTTCTCCATGGATTTAACTTTTCTTTCGTTTTCTTTATTGCTTGCTCAATATACAGATTAAATAGCATCGGGGACAAGCTACAACCCTGTCTCACTCCCTTCCCAACCACTGCTTCCCTCTCATGTCCCTCGACTCTTATAACTGCCATCTGGTTTCTGTACAAATTGTAAATAGCCTTTCGCTCCCTGTATTTTACCCCTGCCACCTTCATAATTTGAAAAAGAGTATTCCAGTCAACATTGTCAAAAGCTTTCTCTTAGTCTACAAATGCCAGAAACGCAGGTTTGCCTTTTCTTAATCTCTCATCTAAGATAAGTCGTAGGGTCAGTATTGCCTCACGTGTTCAAACATTTCTACGGAATCCAAACTGATCTTCCCCGAGGTCGGCTTCTGCCAGATTTTCCATTCGTCCGTAAAGAATTCGCGTTAGTATTTTGCAGCTGTGACTTATTAAACTGATAGTTTGGTAATTTTCACATCTGTCAACACCTGCTTTCTTTGGGATTGGAATTATTATATTCTTCTTGAAGTCTGAGGGTATTTCGCTGTCTCATACATCTTGCTCACCAGATGGTAGAGTTTTGTGAGGACTGGCTCTCCCAAGGCTGTCAGTAGTTCTAATGAAATGTTGTCTACTCCCGGGGCCTGTTTCGACTCAGGTCTTTCAGTGCTCTGTCAAACTCTTCACGCAGTATCATATCTCCCATTTCATCTTCATCTACCTCCTCTTCCATTTCCATAATATTGTCCTCAAGAACATCGCCCCTGTATAGACCCTCTATATGCTTTCACCTTTCTGCTTTCCCTTCTTTGCTTAGAACTGGGTTTCCATCAGAGCTCTTGATATTCATACAAGTGGTTCTCTTTTCTCCAAAGGTCTCTCTAATTTTCCTGTAGGCAGTATCTATCTTACCCTTCATGAGATAAGCCTCTACATCCTTACATTTGTCCTCTAGCCATCCCTGCTTAGCCATTTTGCACTGCCTGTCGATCTCATTTTTGAGATGTTTGTATTCCTTTTTGCCTGTTTCACTTGCTGCATTTTTGTATTTTCTCCTTTCATCAATTAAATTCAGTATCTCTTCTGTTACCCAAGGATTTCTACTAGCCCTCGTCTTTTTACCTACTTGATCCTCTGCTGCCTTCACTATTTAATTCCTCAAAGCTACCCATTCTACTTCTACTGTATTTCTTTCCCCCATTCCTGTCAACTGTTCCCTTATGCTCTCCCTGAATCTCTGTACAACCTCTGGTTCTTTCAGTTTATCCAGGTCCCATCTCCTTAAATTTGCACCTTTTTGCAGTTTCTTCAGTTTTAATCTACAGTTCATAACCAATAGATTGTGGTCAGAGTCCACATCTGCCCCTGGAAATGTCTTACAATTTTAAATCTGGTTCCTAAATCTCTATCTTACCATTATATAATCTATCTGAAACCTTTTAGTACCTCCAGGGTTCTTCCATGTATACAAACTTCTTTCATTATTCTTGAACCAAGTGTTAGCTATGATTAAGCTATGCTCTGTGCAAAATTCTACCAGGCAGCTTCCTCTTTCATTTCTTAGCCCCAATCCATATTCACCTACTATGTTTCCTTCTCTCCCTTTTCCCACTACCAAATTCCAGTCACCCATGACTATTAAATTTTCGTCTCCCTTCACTATCTGAATAATTTCTTTTATCTCATCAAACATTTATTCAATTTCTTCGTCATCTGCAGAGCTAGTCAGCATATAAACTTGTACTACTGTAGAAGGCACGGGCTTCGTGTCTATCTTGGCCACAATAAGGCGTTCACTATGCTGTTTGTAGTAGTTTACACGTACTCCTATTTTTTAATTATTATTATACCTACTCCTGCATTACCCCTATTTGATTTTGTATTTATAACCCTGTATTCACCTGACCAAAAGTCTTGTTCCTCCTGCCACCGAACTTCACTAATTCCCACTATACCTAACTTTAACCTATCCATTTCCCTTTTTAAATTTTCTAACCTACCTGCCCGATTACCTACTGGGTGGTAGTCATGAGAATGTAAAAGGCCAAATGGTGTTTACATAACAGCTGCTTTTGATAGCATATGTTTTGCCAGTTACAGGGCTGGTGCAGGTAGTGGTAGGAGGCTGCATAGGCCTAGTCTTATAGTGGGGACAGTCATAGGAGTCGTAAGGGAGACTGGTGCAGAAGGACCACAGGATCTGACAAGAATGTTGCAGAGATTGAGAGGGTGACGAAAAGCTATTCTATATGTGGTGGGAAAATTGTCAGATAGAACAAACCTCATTTCAAGGCAGATTTTAGAAAGTCATAGCCTTATTGAAGTAGCTGGTTAATACATTCAAGACCTGGGTAATACAGAGTCACAAGAAATGGAGGAATAAGTAGTACCAAGATTGGATGTGATGGCCTGCGAAATCAGCTTTTGATCCAGGCTAGTTGGATAATTACGCCCATTGAAGGCTGAGGTGAGAAAGGTTGTACTGTATATTGCTGTAAAGTCTGCATTTGAACAAATATGATTGCCTCAAATGCCACGATTGTATGTGAGGGAACATCTGACATGGAAAGGATGACAACTGTCAAATTGCAAGTACTGTTGTTTGTTACTATGGTTAACGTATTCAGAAGTGTGTAGCTGACCCTAGGTGAAGTTGAGGTCGACATCAAGAAAAATAGCTTGGTATTCAGAATAGGACTGCATGAAATTTAATTGGGAGAATGTATTCGGAGATTATAAGCATTTTAAGAGATCAGCCTACTAAGGAGACTGCCTACACTATGCTTGTCCAGCGTCTATTGGAATACTGCTGCGCGGTGTGGGATCTTTACCTGATAGGACTGATGGAGTACATCGAAAAAGTTCAAAGAAAGGCAGCACATTTTGTACTATCGCGAAATATTAGAGAGTGTCACAGAAATGAAAAAGGATTTGGGCTGAATATCATTAAAAGAAAGGCGTTTTTCGTTGCAACGGAATCCTCTCACGAAATTCCAATCACCAACTTTCTCCTCTGAATGTGAAAACATTTTGTTGACACCAACCTACATAGGGAGGAATGATCATCACGATAAAATAAGGGAAATCAGAGCTTGTACAGAAAGATATAGGTGTTCTTTCTTTCTGTGCGCTACACGAGATTGGAATAAGAATTGTGAAGGTGGTTCGATGAACCCTCTACCAGGCACTTAAATGTGATTTGCAGAGGATCCATGTAGATGTGGATGTATGTTGTCAATGTATCTAAATCAAATCAGGGGCTGAAGGCTTATGGATACCAGGAAAGAACGCTTCAAGCAACCCACGAAAAGGTTGCATGGGAAGGCACCATCCTGGTTCCCATGGCCGTGTTCCAGATCATCTTTTATGTCTGCCCTTCAAAGGCAAAGTAGTAGTTGGTAAGTTGATTCAGGAGAGCAGGAAGGACATCTTAGGTTTGGAATCAGGTGGGCACTGACTGAGGAAATTTTCAGCAGCAGACAGACCACATACATAGGGGATGTTTATATAGAGGGAGGGAGCATAAATTGTGACACACAAGTTGAGTGTGGTGGGAGTGGGACACACAAAGATTTCAGACAATCTCGGAAATGGTTTGTGCCTTTAATTTAGGAGGGCAGTCTTTGTACTATAAGTTGCAGGTATTCAGCAATTAAAGCAAATAAACGTTTGGTGGGTCCTTTGAAGCTAGCAACTATGAAACTGGTGACTGGGTTTGTGGATCTTAGAAAGAAGGTAGAAGATGTGGGTGGTGGTTTAGGTGGGGTAAGAAGTTCAATGGATTGGGGTGTTAGTCCTTGTGAAGGGCCTGATGATTTAAGGAGGGACTGCTTTACACAGAGGTGTCAGGCAGTTAGCGTAGACCCTTGCTTACATACTCTCATTTGTCAAGTACTACCATGGTAGATTGCTTGTCTGATAATGATGGAGTCAGCAGTTTCTTAGGAACAAAGAGCCTGGATTTCTGCAGAGGACAGTTCAGTGCCAGGGAATGAGCTCCCTTTTTCTGGAAGTAATCCTACTCTACAGCAGCCTCTTTTACAGTTCAAATACAGCAATCTCTTGCACTTACCTGACTAATCTGGGACCTATATGCTTCATCTGCCAATTTCTACAACACCTGACTTCCCTCCTGCTACAAAATCCTGCAGTTGTCTGCCCCTGATGAGTATGAATGAAATGGGTTTAGGAACAGAAGGAAAGAGGAAATGGAAGTGTATCTGTGATTGGCTCAAGTTAGTATGCTCTCCTAAGTGGGAATAATCGAAAAAAACTGATAAGACATTGTTGAGTTCTATAATGTGGTGCATTAATTAACACAATGGCAGTACCCACATGTTTATAATTTTCAGGCCTTTCTGTTTTAGTTTTATAACATTTAATCTTTGTCAATGTCAACAGCCTCTCTGAATTAAAAGCATATGGGTGGAAACTGTATCAAGATGTAGACGTAGATGTAGATGTAGAAGATGATATGTGGCCATGGCAAATTTCAGATCTGGCTAAGCCCATAATGACCTCATTATTTCACCACACAGGTCACTGAAAGCTGTAAGACATCGACAGTTTTTAATAAAGAAGATAGAAAGGCTAGAATTAAATGGTATGTGACTGATAGTATTATATATAAACTTGGGAGTGCTATTTAAACTGCCGTACACACAGCTGAGGTCAATAGGTTACCTATATGTAACTACAAACGTAGTCTGTGGCACTAGCAGTCTGTTAATGGCACCGAATGGTTACTGTAGTTCATTACATTATCAAAATGTAGACCGGTAGTGGCATTGTAACATTAGGTAATGTCAAGACCATAAGTCAGCATAAAATCACAAATTTAACCTGTGGATAATTGTACAATTGTGTATCAATTGCAACAAACACAACACCTTATAAAAATACTTAAAATAAATCATTTTATCCAAAATGATACTGGCTTTGGAACCCTACAACCTTATCTACTTAAAATATGCATCATATAATGAAACCAGAAAGGTCCAAAGCGTGTTCCAGCCAATCTGAATCGACAATTTGTATGTGTTACTTACTCATGCTCCATTGCTGGCTGAGATGGTTGTGGCCACTGTTCATCCTCATAGTCAGTTGCACAGCCTTCATCATCTGTCATCGTTTGCTGTTCTCGGGGAGGACTCTGTCCTCCTTCAACTTTTACCTTCACGTACACATTTTCTAGTGTGGTGTTTGTGGATACATTGGATGTGTCCAATTCACTTGTTTCTTCCTCTCCACCACTTCCACTATTATTTCCACCACTTCCACCTAAAATTAAAAATGTGGACTGCACTAATCACATTTGATGCACATAAGTCACATCTTGCAAGAACTGAAATCAATTCACTAGTTACAATAAATTTCATATCTGCAAGATAAAGTACTGAATTTTACCCTGACTCAGCACACAATATTAACTTGTCTGGGTGGTTCGGCATATTAGTCAGTAACAAAAGAATGAATGTACGTGATTAAATAACTAAAATTACAAATAATATCTTGCGAACAGCATGCACACCCTGGTAACTTCTATACACAATGTCTACCCATAAACTTACGTTTCTATCCTCAATTTAAGTTCTACAGCATAGAACAAACAAACTAAGGATAAAAGTCGAAGATATGATGTAACACAAAATGCAAAGAGTGGGTTAAATAACTCCACACCACATTTCACATGCCAACTAGTACAAGATACCTTACACCTGTCTAAGGTAAGTAACACACTGAATGAATCCAAATGGATGTGATTTCCAGAAGACACACCCTCATCCTGTTACCACATAACATTCCAAACAAGTTTTTCATATATAATGTAAGAACTTGGGATCGTTAAACATAACCTAAAACTCTCCTAATTGCAACAGAACATAACTGCACAAAGGCTTAAGGTGAAAATCACAGGTGACTGAGATGTGGACAAGCATTGGAGCACTTGTAACTACAATGACACCTGAAACACATTATATAAAAATGTAGTAAGAAAGTTCTGGTAGAATGTAAATAATTTAGGGGTAAAGGAGACCACTCACTGAATAGCAGATGCACTGAGTCGTCAACAGGCATACATAAAAGAGAAAAAAAAAAACTTGCTTGCTTTTGGAATAAATCCTTTCTTGAGCTACAGTACACCCACAAATAATCAAAGCCCTGGTGTAGGTTTATGTTTAGTGGTTCTAGTCCAGGGTGGTGTTGCTGTCAAAACACAGGTACCGTTGGTGGCTACTGGGTTTAATATGACAGCGGTGTGGATGAACCCATCAGAGAGGTGCAGATCAATGTCCAGGAAGGTGGCACGTCAGGTTAAGGAGGACCAGGTGAAGTGGAGGACCACCTGAAGCAGACGGGAGAGGTGTTGAGACTGTGGAAGAACGAGTGTAGGTGTCTTCTCCTCCAGTCCAGACCATGAAGATATCAATCAACCTGAACCAGACATGGGGTTTAGGATTTTGGGACGCTGGAAGGTTTTCTCTACATGGCTCCATCCACTCTGTCCATACTAAACCCACTAACCACCAACAGTACCTGCATTTAGACAGCTGTCTCATCCCACCCCACCACGAAATAGCTTCCATACAGTCTGCCCACGAGTGGATGGCTTATTCCCATTTTGTAGTGATGCAAATTCCCTTGCTCAGTATGCTGAAGGTGTCATGAGGGCCATCGGAGACAGACACTACCTCCCAAACCTAGCCCACTAACAGGCCTTGATAAATCTCTTCTCATTTTCATGTCCATTCTTGACCTCAATGACAGTCATCCAGAACTGATTGATGTAAACATCATCTCCATCAAATTCTTTGAGGATTTCCTTTACTGTCATGATCTCTACTAAACTCTGGAATTCAAGGGCAGTGGTGTCAGCCTCATGACCTCCAAAAACAATTTAAGGTCATGGGATGTGTCAGTGCTGTGCTTGTCTCTTCTCATGATTGCCACTTCTGATACCGAACATGGAACGCCCTTTGTAAAGAAATAAGCCATGGGCAATTTATACTCTTCATGAAAGTGAGGCACTCACTACAGAAATGCAACGCATTTTTCTCAGATACATCAAGGCAGATCACACTAATGACTCACAGCTTGCTCGGTTCTTACTTGATGTCTACTTTCTGAGGTTGCAACTAATTTTGTTATCATTCAGATCTGTTTTTGAAGCTTGTCTGTTTCTACAAACCTCTGGTTGGACAAATTCTCTCATTAATGCTCTGACTATAAACTGGAGGGAATTACAAAGGAAAGGAGTTAAAGAAGCATCTGACTGAAATTTAGTCAGAAACGACTCAACTTCAGCAATCGCAGGCTCAAAAAAGGCGAGATGAACTACCAGCATCTCGTCCCTTAATGACTTAACATGCTACCTGGTAGCTATGACTCTTAAAAGTTCCAGTAGTGACCTTAGGTTTTTGGTCCACCTACTTCAGTTCCTTCTTCACTCTTTACGTCCTTTACACATTTTTAAACAGCCTTTTTATCTGCTGAGACCAGACTAACACCACTTTTATTTTACACTCACCAAACAGCACAGAACTTCTGTGGGAAAACAGAAGTGCTTGTAATATTGTTGAAATCAGCTTGGTGGGAGGGAATGGTTTTAAATAGATTAGATAAAGCTCTCAGAAACTGAACAAGATTCCAACCAATGTAAGTATAACCTGACGTCACCAAGCACTTTATGTAAGCCACATGTCGCAAAGTCTAAAAGCATGGGGCTCTCTAGATTACCCTTGACCTTGAGCTAGCTTTTCAGCTCTTTTAGGAAATGCTGTATTAACATTAGGGCCATCCAAGGACATATGAACAACTCTCCTTTTCAGATTTACCTCAGATTGCACCTGCCTCAAATTCTTCAACTAAACCTTTTGCAAAACTTTTTTTCAAAAACACTGAAGTGAGGTACTCCACTCGAAACCTGGAGCAACACTATTCCAGAAACTTACAAACAGATGTAACTCAATCACTACCACATTACAGGCAACAACAATCTCCTGTTTAGTGAAAAACAGCTCCAGTCTGAACACAATGCCATAATTTGCATTTTACTTTTGAAATTACAGTTTGGAGGCAATGTTACTGCCTGGGAACACATCTGGTAAACTGCCAACGCCCTGAGAAAATTGGTACCTCACAGCAGCCTTCATTATGGTGTCCCCTCTGTATGTAATCTGGCATTGTCTGTTGTCATCTAGAAGTTCCTGCTGCAGGTGTTAGACGAGATTAGCTCAGGGTAACACCGAGTTGCTGGGACACCCCACAACTGCATGATGTATTCCCTGCATGGACTGCAGTAGACTAAAAATAAATGGAGGATTAAGTATAAATACTACTTTTCTTTGTTGAAACTGATTATTTTATTTTTCAGTGCACTTGCCGAATCGAGGGCACCATCAGGAGTTGACGGTCAGCTGAGTGCGTCCAGAGGAGGTAGGTGGCACTGCAGGGGCTATGTCTGATGCAGTAGCATTGGAGCCATGGCCACCTGCAGCGATTAGCACGGATATAGATAATGTAAGCTTCCTAGCAGCCTTAAGTCCAACACTTTTCTTTCTGTTGCACTACTGGGCAAATCCTGCTTGCCCGTATTGCTGAGCAACAAGTTGGTTTTAGAGAGCGTGAACCAAACACTGAATTTTTCAGATGTGTGCTATGCGATACACCAAAATTCTGGAGCCTCAATCCCACAAGGGTTGAACACACATTTTCAGTTCACTGAATAAGCCCTGAGGTAAGATATGCATTACACAGGATTTCACCTAAACAATATAGAGATGTGGCAAAGAGTTTACAACAACGGGAAACCACTAAAAAAATTTCTCGATTCACACTGTCACCTTTGTTGAGAAACTTCCACCACACCCCCTTGCCGACATCTTTCCCCGAGTGGTTCCAAAGAAACACAATAAAATCTTTCTTGCATGTGTGTAACTGAAAGTAGTCCATGTTGACTTGGTCACACAATGACCAGGCACCTACATCTGCAGTCCCCACTCACTCTCCAGCTTAGCTAAACAATCAACCGCATGCCAAAGCCCAATGACTGCTGGTTAGTATTCTAATTACACTATTCCATGCATACCACTACATATCTACAAGAAGTATTATTCGCACAACACAATGTGAATTATAGGTGTTGGTAATTCTTCAGTGTATAAAAAAAAAAAAATGTATCATGCCCTAGTATACCTGGTTCAAAATACAGGGTGTACAAGTCCAGGAAAACTTTCAATTATTTATTGCACAAGAACTAAATATTGTACCGAAGTCATACATACTGCATTTTGAAGAGAAACTCTGAAAGTGTTTTTTTTTTTTTTTTTTTTTTTTTTTTTTTTTTTTAAAAAAAAGGAAACATTCGATATGCAAACCACAAGTGACCGGCAGACATCAATATGGTAATCGAATTCTTGCCATATCCGTCCCAGAATGGCATTATCGTCTGTGACAGTTGCTTCCAGTATTTCCTCCCGGAGCTCTGCTACATCACATGGTAGAGGCGGTACATACATCAGATCTTTAATGTGTCCCCACAGAAAAAAGTCACACGGAGTGAGATCTGGTGATCAGGGAGGCCATTTTATGAAACAGCTGTCCCCTTCTGTAGCATGGCCAATCCATTGATGCGGCAGCTCCGTGTTCAAGGTACTCCCAAACTTCATGACGAAAATGGCGTGGAGCCCCATCCTGCTGAAAGATGGATGGAGAGTCCAATTGCATTTGAGGCCCACCCATTGCTGCAACATGTCCAAGTAGGAGTACCCAATGACAGGGCTCTCGGTGAAGAAGAATGACCCATACAGTTTTTGACGTGACAAAGCACAAAAAACATTTACGTTTGGGGAATCACGCTCAAGTTCAAATGTATTCGTGTGGATGCTTTCTACCCTGATTCGACAATTATGCCTGTTCACTTTCCCATCAGTGTGATAAGTGACTTTGTCACTAAAAATTAAGTGATCAACAATTCCATCTCTATTCTCATTCAGATGTTGCAACTGCAAACAAAACTCACAGTACTTCTATTTGTCATCGTCACTGAGCTTCTACACTAGGTCCTATTTGAATGGTTTCATAGACAGCTTCTGGCATAGGACTTTTCACATTGTCACTGGAGCCATTTCTCGTTCACAGGATGCACTACACACCGATTTCTTTGGATTCCTTATGAATACCTCTCATATGTGCTCCACATTCACTTCACTCACACCGGCACATCCGCTTCTCTTTGCGGGCACAAGCAACCCGTCGTAACGAATTTGTTGTGCCAGTGGTACGTGGCCTTCCTTGTTGGTGGCTTCTTGGTTCTAAACATCCACTGAAAAGCTGTAGCACACTTGTTTTTGTCGAACTCCAACACAAAGAAAGCTCACTCCGAACCTGAACTTGCCATGTTTGCAACTAGCGCTATCAGAATGTTACTGAACCATTCTGTGGCGGTATACATGGGGGGAAAAAAAATCAGGCTCTCTCTTCAAAATGACATATGTATATCTGTGCAATGTTTGGTTCTTGTGCAATAAATAATTGAAAGTGTTCCCGGACTTTATGTACATTCTGTATATGGATTTGAACAGGCCACAACTTCCCTAAAAGCATATGTCTTTGCGATAAAATGATGTTAGCAATAAAAGGCAGTACATTTGCACCAATGTAAATGTAGGCCACATCAAATACATCACAGATCCTTGCTGGTCACATTGTGAAAGGAATACATAAAATCAAAACACAACACCAAACCAGTGTAGCATGGCCAGGCTACAGTGACAAGTGGGCAACCCATTCCATATCAATAACAAACCTTCACACAGCCTGTCTGGACCATCAGGCCAGGCTGGCTGGCTGGCCACTGTGTTACATTGACTGAGGGGAAGGATCGCAGGACTTACATCTATATCTACGTGATTACTCTGCTATTCACAATAAAGTGCCAGACAGAGCATTCAATGAACCACCTTCAACTGTCTCCCTACCGTTCCGCTCTCTAACAGCGAGCGGGAAAAACGAGCACTTAAATTGTTCTGTGCGGGCCCCAATTTCTCTTATTTTTTCATGATGATCATTTCTTCCTATGTAGGTGGGTGACAACAGAAAATTTTCGCAATTGGAGGGGAAAACTGGTGATTGAAATTTCATGAGCAGATCCCATCACAACAAAAAACACCTTTGTTTTAATGACGCCATTCAAATTCAAGTATCATGTCTGTGGCACTATCTCCCCTATTTCATAATAATACTCAACAAGCTGCCCTTCTTTGAACTTTTTGATGTCATTCATCAGTCCCACCTGATGAGGATGCCAAATGGTACAGGAATACTCCAGGATGGGGCAGACAAGTGTGGTGTAAGCAGTGACTTAAGTAGACCTTTTGCACCTTCTAAGTGTTCTGCCAATGAATCACAGTCTTTGGTTTGCTCTACACACAACATTATGTGTGTGATCGATCCAATTTAGGTTTTTTTGTAATTGTAATCTCTTAAGTATTTAGTTGAACTTACAGCCTTCAGATTTGTGTGATTTATCGTGTAATCAAAATTTAGCGGATTTCTTTTAGCACGCATGTGAATAACTTCACACTTTTCTTTATTCAGGGTCAATTGCCACTTTTCGCACCATACAGATATCTTATCTAAAACATTTTGCAATTCATTTTGGTCATCTGATGAATTTACAAGACGGTAAATGATAGCATCATCTGCAAACAATCTAAGAGGGCTACTCAGATTGTCCCCTATGTCATTAATACAGATATGGAACAAAAGAGGACCTATAACACTTTCTTGGGGAACACCAGATATTATTTCTGTTTTATTCAGTAACTTTCCACCTATTACTATGAACTGTGACCTTCGTGAACCAAGTCGCACAACTGAGGCGATATTCCATGGGCACACAGTTTGGTTAGAAGACGCTTGTGAGGAACGGTGTCAAAAGTCTTCTGAAAATGTAAAAATATGGAATCAATTTGACATCCCCTGCTGATAGCACTCATTACTTCACGAATACAAAGAGCTAGTTGTGTTTCACAATACCTGCTGCAAATCGACATTAGTGATATGGGCCTATAATTCAGCAGATAACTCGAATTTCAGTTTTTGGATATTGATGTGACTTGACCAATTTTCCAGTCTTTAGGTACGGATCTTTCTAGAAGCGGAGCAGTAGTATATAATTGCTAAATATGGAGCTACTGTATCAGCATACTCTGAAAGGAACCTGACTGGTATATAATCTGGACTGGAGGTCTTGCCTTTATTAAGAGATTTAAGCTTCTTTGCTACACCAAGGATATCTATTTCTATGTTTCTCATCTTGGCCATTGTTTTTGATTGGAATTCAGGTATATTTACTTCGTCTTCTTTGGTGAAGGAGTTTTTGGAAAACCGTGTTTAATAACTCTGCTTTAGTAAGACTGTCATCAGTGACTTCACCATTGTCATCGCGCAGTGGAGATATTGATTGCGTCTTTCCAATGGTGTGCTTTATGTATGACATGAATCTCTTTGGGTTTTCTGCCAGATTCTGAGACAGAGTTTTGTTCTCGAAAATATTAAATGCATCTCACTTTGACGCACATGCTATGTTTTGAACTTCTGCAAAACTTTCCCAATCTTGGGGATTTTGCACTGTTTTAAATTTGGAGTCTTTTTTCGTTGCTTCTGCAACAGCAATCTGACCTATTTTGTGTGTCATGGGGGATGCCAAAACCCATGTGCTGCTGCTCACAGTCAATCTGTACCAGAGGCCTCACCTTTGTCAGGTGATTTAAGCTGCTTTGCTACACCGAGGATATCTGCTTCTAAGTTACTCAAGTTGGCAGTTATTCTAGATTCAAATTATGGAATATTTACTTCCTCTCATTGGGTCAAGGAGTTTTGGAAAACTGTATTTAGTAATGTTGCTTTGGTGGTAATGTCATCAGTTACATCACCATTGTTAACATGCAGTGAAAGTACTGACTGCATCTTGCTACTGGTTTACTTTACACGACTTCAATCTCTCTGGGTTTTCTGCCAGATTTCGAGACAGGGTTTCAATGTGGAAACTATTAAAAGCAACTCACACTGAAGTTTACACTAAATTTTGTGGTTCTGTAATACTTTCCCAATGTTGAAGACTTTGTGTCCCTTTTAATTTGGCACACTTTTTTCATTGTTTCTGTCAACATTCTGACCTGTTTTGTGTACCATGGGGGATCAGTACCATCTACTATTAACTTATTCTGTATGTATCTCTCAGTTGCCAGTGATACTATTTCTTTGAATTCAAACATCTGGTCTACACTTGAATAGTTAAATTTGGTATGCTTTTTTCATTGCTTCCACAACAGTGTTACCACCCATTTTGTGTACCATGGGAGGATCACTACCATCTCTTATTAATTTATTTGGGATATATCTCTCAACTGCAATCAATAATATTTCTTTTAATTCATGTCACATCTGATCTATACAGCTTGAAGACTTGAAGACTGTCTTTTAGAAAGGCATCAAGCAAATATTCATCTGCTTTTTTAAACAGATGTACTTATCTTTGATGGTTACGAATCCCTGTACCTGTCATGATGCTCCCTATTTGCTCAGGAGTAATTGTTGCTGAGAGGTCAAGTATGTTTTCGCGCAGCATACCATTTACGAGTGGGCTCCTGAACTAAATGTTCAAAATAATTTTCTGAGAAAGCTTTCAGTACAATTTTGGATGACATTTTATGCCTGCCGCTGGTTTTAAACATGTATTTTTGGTAACATGTTGATGGTACATAGAAGTCACCACCAACTATAATTGTATGAGCGGAGTACGTATTTGAAGTAAGACTCAAGCTTTCTTGGAACTGTTCAGAGATTGTATCATCTGAGTCAGTGGGTCAGTAAAAGGAATCAATTATTAATTTATTCTGGCTGTCAAATATAGCCTCTGTTCATACTAACTCACAGGAACTATCTACTTCAATTTCACTAAAACATAAACTACTTTTGACAGCAATAAACACTGTAACACCAACTGTAGTTAATCTATCCTCTTTGAACACGGTTAGGTACTATGTAAAAATTTCAGCTGATCTTATTTCTAGCTTTAGCCAGCTTTCCACACCTTAACAATTTGAGTTTCCTTGCTTTCTGTTAGTGCTTGGAGCTCTACTTCTTTCCTAACACAGTGACAGCAATTTAAAACTACAACATCAATTTCTGGGTCTACCTTCCTGTGCTTGCCCTGCTTCCTCCTAGACTAATGTCCTTTCTGTAGTTTCCCCAAGACCCTCTAACTTAAAAAACCTCTCAGCCCCCTCCACACAACTCCTGCTGCCCATGTAGCTGTTCCTGACCTATTCAGCAGGACCCAGAATCCCACTAGCTGATGGTACAAGTCGGGGAATCTGGAGTCTACATGGTCACAGAACCATCTGAGCCTGGGATTCACACCCTTCACTCAGCTCTGCACTTAAGGACCACCTTCATCTCGCAAACAAGAGTGGCCGTCTACACCAGAAGGACCCCCACTCAACAACGGGTGAGGGGTCAACCTTAGTGCAGGTAATACTCGGGGTACATCGAAGTCACCACCAACTGTAATTGTATGAGCGGGGTACCCTATTTGAAGTAAGACTCAAGTTTTCTTTGAACTGTTCAGCAACTGTATCATCTCAGTCAGTAGGTCGGTAAAAGGAATCAATTATTAATTTATTCAGGCTCTCAAGTATAGTCTCTGACTGGGGTACATGCTGGACATACCTCCAGGTCAGCAGCTTCAAGCTGTGCGACCTAAACCAACACCAACTGGAGCTCTGAGCAGGGAGTGTACAGGGACAAGAAAACAAATTCCTTGATTTTACCTGAATTTCCCAGCCAAAACCACTACTTTTCCCCACATGAAAATACACTTCTTCCAAGATGTAAAATACACTTTTTTCTTGTTAAGTGATTGGATATGTTCCGTTGGGACTGTAAAAATATCAATATCAGCGTGGAACTTCAGAGAACGAAAAACCTCTGGCAAAAAAAAAAATAAAAAAAAAAGGGCTTTGGGAAGATCTCTGATGTGCAGCAACATTTACGCTGCATATTTTCATATTAAGATACGCTGCATATTTTTGTATTCATATTACGGAAGTATAGACACAGTCTACCAAAACACACTCCCGACACTCACTGCTGTAAAAGTTGTTACCGTTTGACAGCTGGAGCAACACTAGCACTCCAAGCAGCAAATAGGAGAACGTCAGATGTGTCATAAGCACAATGTTTCTTTTGCATCCCTTTCCTTTGTGATTTACAAAATATTTTAATTATTTTCCAAGAGTTTGAATAATAACAAAAGACATAGGTATTTCTAAAAATGATTCTAAAATAAGCACAAGGAGGGATAAAAATTATGAATCCAGTGGCAAGCTACAACACATTCATGAAGAAACACTTGTGACGTTGGATAGAACTGCAGCTTGACATGCTGACATCAAATGAATATAAAGACGCAGAGTGTGAATCAACGCCCTATATGTCATTCCGTAGGCCTCCTGTCGCCTGTTGCCACATTATACTATTCTAAGTGGGGTAAGCAACTGCCAAATAGTGGGAGAAATATGCTGTGCACATAAACCCCAAGTCCTCAAAGCCAAGAACACTGTCAGAACTGCTGTCATATACTGAAGAGCCAAAGAAACCAGTACACCTGCCTAATATCATGTAGGGCCCCTACGAGCACACAGAAGTGCCACACCACAACGTAGCATGTACTCGATTAATGTCTGAAGTAGTGCTGGACTCCTGCAGGGGTGTCCATAAATCCATAGGAATATGAGGGGGTGGAGAGCTCATCTGAACAGCATGTAGCAAAACATTCCAGATATGCTCAATAATGTTCATGTCTGGGAAGTTTGGTGGTCAGCGGAAGTGTTTAAACTTAGAAGAGTGATCCTGGAGCCACTCCGTAACAATTCTGAACGTATGGGGTGTTGCATTGTCCTGCTGGAATTTCCCAAGTACATAAGAATGCACAATAGACATGAATGGATGCAGACAATCAGACAGGATATATTTACGTACCTGCCACCTGCCAAGAGTCGTATCTAGAAGTATCAGGGGTCCCAGATCACTCCAGCTGCACACGCCCCACACCATTACAGAGCCTCCACTAACTTGAACAGTCCCCTCCTGACATGCAGCGTCCATGGACTCATGAGGTTGTATCCATACTCGTACACATCTATCTGCTTGATACAATTTGAAACAAGTCTCGACGGACCAGGCAACATGTTTCCAGTCATCAGTAGTCCAATGTCGGTATTGACAGGCCCAGGCGAAGCATAAAGCTTTGAGTCGTGCAGTCATTTAGGATACACAAATGGACCCTTGAATCTGAAAGTCCATATTGATGGTGTTTCATAGAATGGTTTACACGCTGACACTTGTTGATGGCTCAGCACTGAAATCTGCAGCAATTAGCAGAAGGATTGCACTTCTCTCACGTTGAACAATTCTCTTCGGTCATCGTCATCACGTTCTTGCAGGATCTTTTTCCGGCCACAATGATATCGGAGGTTTGATGTTTAACTGGATTCCTACTATTCACTGTTCACTCGTGAAACGGTTGTACGGGAAAATTCCCACTTCATCACTACCTCGGAAATGCTTTGTCCCATCACTTATGCGCCAACTATAACACAACACAACACAACACAACACAATACGCATAAATCTTCATTACCTGTCACTGTAGTAGCAGTAACCGATCTAACAACTGCACCAGACACTTTTTATCTTTTATAGGCATTGGCGGCTGCAGAGCTGTATTCTGCCTGTTAACATATCCCTGTATTTGAATACACATGCTTTTACTGGTTTCTTTGGCACTTCAGTGTATGTTAAATTTGCCATTAGAGACACTTCATCCAATGACATATTCACCAATTCATCAGTATCAGAGAAATGCTGTACCTTCTGCTTTGAAAGGTGGAATATATTGTCACTTATCCCACATTTTATTTGTATACCTTCCACATCTCTCTGTAATGTGTGCACTGATGGGAGCATAATATATTCTGACAAAACTTGTATGCCTGAGTGCTGTAATATAATAAATTTAGAGCAAACAGGTTATTTTCGTCTTTCCATTTTACAGCACATTTCTCCTTCAATGGCATTCTAATCGGACTTAACAACAAGTCAAGCGTATCTTTTTTTAAATAGTGAGATCCTATAATCTTCCTATAATCTTCAAACTTTGTTTGTCCTCCTTCACTTGATCCTTCTGATACAGTTTCTGTTGCCATCTGTACTTAAAATGATAGGCATTTTCCTTGCTCTGTAAAAGTTTTGCATGAAGTCTGGCAATCTGCCTATTCTGATACTTCACACATTTTTGCGAGACACAAGTAACATGATGGTATACACCTCTTTTTTTTTAAAAAAAAAAAAAAAAAAAAAAAAAAGGACGGATGTGGTATCTTCTTCTGGTTGTTGCTGCAATTTATTGCACTACAGATGCTTCCAATTGTAAAAACCATTGCACAAACCAAAATAAACAACTACAATTCCACTTTTGCTTTCGCAATTGCGCTGAACTGAACAGTTTATTTACTGGCTGCTTGGCGTGCTGCTGGCGCATTAAACAACAAAATCGAGGCAAAGTGTTGCAACTGTTACATTAGACTGTGGCATAGATTCAAAAGAGCATGTTAGTTTCCATGGCACTGAAATCGAGATTGAAATGCGCTTTTGGAAGCCAATCATAGCTCCTTGCCAGCCAATGACAGCAGATATTCAGAGCATAGGACATTTGATGTGCTCAGGTAATAGCGACACCACTGTTCAGTAATGTGAACAAACAAATAGGAAAAGTTAATGGTTTAAAATAGTGTACATAGTGTAGCTACAAGAAAAGTTAAGCTTTCACATATAATATTGGTCTTGAAGATTAATAAGCTACAAGAAAAGCTAAGCTTTCAAACATAATATTTGTCTTTTTTGCATGTGTTACACTTTAAGATACATCACACAAATGTGCCAATTTTAAATAATGACATTAATGTCTGGTCTTCTGGGCTCAAAATTCTTTTAAGTGGCTAGTCCTCAATGTGTTAAGTTTTAAATGAGAGTCAAACACTCTATGATTTAAGACAATCATTGCGCATTTGCACAAGTAACATAATTCATCTTGCGTAATAGGAAATTTACTTTGAAACTAATGCTTTTCAAAGCACCATTCACATATTCCTGCGACCTGTTGGACACAGCTATGAGAGATCTTACATGATGCCATAAAAGAAACAAGATACTCCAGAGCATCAGAATTTCGTAAACCATACTGAAATGCATAATTCAGCTTAAAGTGCACATTCATAGGTCCAGATTCACAATGAAGTAGGCCCCAACCTTGGAGCACAAATACTCTATTATCTCATATTTGGTTCTTTATTATAACATAGTGCCATACGTGCCCTAAGATGAAAATGTGCACTTAAAATTCAGTGAACAGGTGAAACTAGCCAGTAGAGTGGAAAGAAACACTGTTTCTAATTAACTGACTGCCTCTGGGGAAAAGGTTAATAAAAGCCACATACATTTAGCAAACTGACAAAAATAACTTCACTGTTCTCCAAGACTGCCAAAAATGTGGAAATAAAATAAAATCAGGAAATTGGAACTAATAACATACATTTATCTTCCATAATTATGACAATGTATTTTAATTCACTTGATAGCTCCCAACCACATAAATCAGTCTTGTTTTCATTTGATGTGTGAAGTGCAAAGAGGAAACAGCAAAATCACTAAACGTAAACACGGCTTACACGGAGACTAACCCCTTCCCCACTACAACCCAGACTGCTATGCACACGTGTGAATCTGGCAGCTTTAGCGCACCAGAAAATTTTTTCGGGGTAGCATCTGACTGCTTGTTGCTACTGCCGATACAGCTAACAGCTACACTTCAAGTAGCCAGAAGCGGGAGAAGGTACTGCCCATCGCAACTCAACTGCGCATGCATGTGAGCCCGCAGGTGACTGCTCAAACAAACTTAATGTAAACAGTTGTGACATCACGCTCATCGGCAGCAGTTTATTGTTATGCAGTATTTCATAGTCTTCATCCAAAAGCCTTTGACACATTTTGCTGTTTATCTGTTCTTACCAGTAAAAATTACAAAAATTCAACTGAAGACGAACACAATGAAAAATTTCCGAGTTTTTCCCAGTAATCTCCTGGATGAAAAAGTTCCCGGATTTTCCTGGTTGTCTCTGAGCATATACACCCTGTCTGAGCAACATATCACCAGCTCAGCTTACATCTGAACACAGCAATCACAGTTCTTGTCCATACAAAGATGGCGAAAATATACTCTAAACAGTTAATAAACGTGAAACTGTGCCTTATACATAAACAAACTTGCATGAAATTGAAATTAACTAAACAGCACAAAGGAAATTTAAAATATGTTGCTTCTTATGAGAAGCTTGTCAAACTCACAGCAGAAAACAGAGTTGTCTGATGTGATACTGCAGTAACGAAAGATAGCATTTAACTGAATAAAAAAAAAAGCTGCTGCCCCCTCAGTTACAATTAATAGCTGCTGTTTAACTGCTATTTGTAATTTAATATTAAGCTGATTACAGTGGGAATTAAAAACAAATGTAGATACGAAGTCCTAGTTACAATATATTACAAACAGTCCATACAACAGCCACACAATACATTTTACTCTCTTATGAAGTTTGTTGGAAAAAGTCAGGCATAATTTGAAAATAAAGCTAGCATTTATAAATGTACCACTAGGAGCCAAAATAGTTTTCACTGTTCACTACTATGGAGCTTTCAATGGCTTTCCTAAATCATATCACGCAAATGCTGTGATGGTGCCTTCATCGAGTTCACAACCGACCATCTGTCCAGCTCTCATTAAGCATACTTACATATTCTGTGCGTATGTATATTTTGAGCTATTGATTTTCATTGTACTACCTTCACAATTACTTCTAGAGTCATCAAAACAAAGGCTTTTTCACTGTGGCAGGACATTCTCACGAAATTTCAATCACTAACTTTCTTCTCAGAGTGTGAAAATATATTGCCCACCTACAGATAGGGAGAAATGATTATCATAATAAAATAAGAGAAATCAAATATCACACAGAAAGATTTAAGAGTTTGCTTTTTCGCGCTCTGTTTGAGAGTGGAACGATAGAAGTAGCTTGAAGGTGGTTCAATAAACCATCTGCCAGGCACTTAACTGTGAATTGAAGAATAATCATACAGATGTAGATGCGAGGATGTATATCACTGTGAGATAATCATTGGCTGAATATATAAGTAAATTTTACACAAAAATGAGCACAGTGTTTTGCCATTAAATTATTTCACCAACTCTCTTGTGAATTAACAGGTGCTGTCAGATAACGAAAATTTTTAAAATGAAATAAACAAAAACACCCTGAAGGAGGTCACTTGCAATAGGGACTGAAACATCGGTAGTTTATATATATTGACAATGAGGTCACAAACCCAGAAAAATTTTATTGAATGTGACATGGCTGCAGAAGACTACGTTTATATTTTTAAAATAAATTTACTGACATAATGGAGAATTGTCACAAAAATGTTCTTTGGAACATGCAAAAAAAACTAAATTAAATTCGTGCATTGGCAGTGCAACTTGACATGTCTGAAGGGGTTGTTTCAAGTTTAGAACATGTGTGTATCCTCACTTCGCGACAAGAAGGGCCGTTGACATGTAAAGTTATCCTCTGAACTGGTGTACAATAGCCCTCAGGGGCACAGCATTCGTTTCCTGAGTAGGGGCTTGGCGGCCTCAGGGTTCCTGAGCTGGGGATTGGTAGGCGCCGCCAGTCCCCTGCCACAGTAAGCTCTGGGCATGGTTCAGCGACCATCAAGGAACATTGTGTGTCACAGGGAATGGGGATCTTGGTTTGATTGCCCAGATCATGAGGATGGAATTAAAAAAAAAAAAAAACTCAATCTCAAGGTGTGCTGCACACTGATGAGATGCATGGCTGTTCAGATGGAACAGTTGTTAATGGGAAACCTCTGGGGAACCTGCCGCACCTCAGTTGTATACAGCTTACTCAGGCACGCGGGGCTCTGTCTGAGTAGACCCTCATTTCCATAGCTACTCGTGGGACTGAGATGGAACCCTCGAAATCATCTTGTCCTCCCAGCGGGAAGGGTGTACCATCTGGGAGTTCTCACACCTATTCATCAAAAAGAATGAGGGAGGCTAGTCCTCCTTTAATCAACTTTCTATCAATAATGGGGGCCAAGGAGTCTTGAATCACGCGTTTGTAGTGATCAGGAGGAAGGAGGGGACGTTTGAAAAAGTGTCCCCCTTCTATATCCCTAAAGGCTTAGAAGGGCTGGCTGATATGTTGAAGTCTATTAAGCAGTTGCAAAATGGTTCCTTGCTTGTCGAGACTACCCGGGCAAAGCTAGTGTAACTTCTTATGAAGTCACAGAAATTGGGTGAGTACGACATCATTGTTGAGTTGCACAACTCCCTTCACTCCAGCAAAGATGTGGTAACCTGCAGTGATATTATAGATATAGATGTTGCTGAAATCAAACAAGAAAGGGCACCAAAGGGGATTATAGATGAGGAACAAAGGACACATGGTTGCCACACCTTAAAGAACTGAAACTGCTCCAAGCCTTAAACATCATCAAATGTGTCAGTCATCGGTCTTCGGGAGCCGAAAGGGCACGTCTGCTCCAACTTTATAAGGCCTTTGTGTGCCTTGAATACGGATGTCAGATTTATGGGTCAGCAAGGCCTTAATACCTTAAAGTGCTGGATGCAGTTCACCACACGAGGATATTAAGACTGTCAACAGGGGCCTATCGCACAAGCCCTTTTAGTGCGCAGAGCAACCACAAGCAACACGGTCATTTGCGATCCGTGCACGGGAGAGACACGAGTTATTACAGGTAGGGGGCATTCAGGTCCAAAGCCAGGGGTGGAGTAGGGTCTCCCCCTGGCTACTACAAAGGCCCAGATTGCTTTTAGAACTGACTGCTTACAAGAAGCATTTTACGTAGCCAACCGGATTTTATTACTGTCAACACAGATGGTTTAAGCAGGGAGATGTTTTTAGTTGTTCCATCTTGTTCCCGACATTGTCCTCCGGATAGGGCTCCAAGAGCAGTTTTCAGTTTATTACGCAGAACTGTTTGCTATCCTGAAGGCAATGGAGCAGATAAGATGGCGTTGCGACAAAAAATTTATCATCTGCTCCGATTCTCAAAGTGCCCTTCTCACTTTTGACAGATGTACCCAGCAGATTGGTTGATTTAAAAGAGGGGGGAAGGGACCAAACTGCTAGGTCATCGGTCCCTTGTTCCGAATAAAACAATGCCACAAGGGTGAGAGTAAAACAAGCAAGACTGACAACACAAAATAGAGAGAAACGAAAAACCACAAGAATTATGAAAGGGCAACAAACACTTAAATGGAGAAAAGGGGAGAAGAAAACCAAAGATACGCAAGAAACAGGTAGAAGAGATTAAAGCAACAAAACAGATTACCGTGGTTGGCTGACCACGAGAATAAAGAGGACAAGCCAGTCACTCTGCAACACATTAAAACCTCCACCCTAAAAGCACTAGGGTGGAGGGGTCCATACAGGGACAAAGGACATGTGCTAAAATTTAGATCAAATGATAAAACCCACCCTCACGAATAAAATGTAAAACTAAATCGGCCGATGAGGCATTGTCAGACAGCAACGAGTCTGGTAACCAAAGATTTCATCACGGGCCATTTAAAGTGGGACAGTGCACCAGAATACGGGCCACTGTCAACCGGGCACCGCATCAACACTGAGGCAGGTCTTCATGGCGCAGGAGATAGCCGTGGGTTGCCCAAACGTGGCCAATGCGGAGCTGGCAGAGAACCACAGAACCCCTGCGAGAGGCCCGCATGGACACATTTTTAGTCTCCTTAATCGCATGCAGTTCCCAAAGCCGAAAAACCTGGCGACGTATAAATAAACACAGGTCAGTTATTGGAATGCCGATCTCGATAAGTGGTTTCTGTGTAGCCTGTTTGGCCAGCCTGACAGCAAGTTCATTGCCTGGAATTCCGATGTGTCCTGGGGTCCACACAAACACCACGGAACAACTGAACCATTCCAGAGCAGAGGTTGACTCCTGGATGGTCGCTAATAAAGGATGACGAGAGTAGCACTGGTCGATAGCTTGTAGGCTGTTCACGGAGTCAGTACACAGAAGAAACGACTCCCGAGGGCATGAATGGATGTGCTCAAGAGCACGAGATATAGCCACCAGTCTGCAGTGAACACACTGCAGCCATCGGGCAAGGAATGCTGTTCAGTATGTCTTCCATGGACATACGCGAAGTCGACGTGACCATCAGTCATCGAGCCGTTGGTGTCAACCACTTAATGGCCTCGGTACATGTCAATAATCAAGATGAAGTGACAGCGGAAAGCCGAGTCCTTTGGGCCATGTGAAAGGTCCAGGCGAAGCCGTGGCCTAGGTGTGCGCCATTGGACCTAGAGTATAGGTAATACAGGCAAGGGCTCCAATTCAGATAGAAGGGATCAGACGCGAACTGCAATTGTAAGCCCTGAGCTGGGCCGCCGATGCAGAAGATGAACTGCCATGGATGGGAAAAGGAGACGGTAATTCGATGCTCAGGAGAACTACGAACGTGTGCAACGTAAATGGTGAGCAGCTGTGCGTGCCTGACCTGCAATGGAGGGAATCCAGCCTCCACATCCCAAAAGTTCCCGTTGCTAGTCAAACAGCACAGTGGTGCACTGGGTCGAATAAACGCAATGCTGAGAGCGCCGTCGAACCATAAACCAGACTCCCATAGTCAGGGTGGGAATAAACAAGGGCTCTGTATAGCTGCAGCAGCGTAGAGCGATCTGCACCCCAGTTGGTGTTGCTCAGGCACCGGAGGGCACTGAGGTGCTGCCAGCACTTCCACTTAAACTAATGAAAGTGAGGAAGCCAACTCAATCGGGCGTTGAAAAACAATCCTAAAAATCAATACGTCTGCGCTACAGTGAAGGGATCGTCAGTAAGGTAAGTTCTGGTTCCGAATGAACAGTACGATGCTGACAGAAGTGCATAACACACGACTCTGCGGCCGAAAACTGAAAGCCGTGGGCTAGAGCCCATGACTGCGCCTTGTGGATGGCTCCCTGTAGGCACCGCTCAGCAACACCAGTACAGGTGGAGCAGTATGAAATGCAGAAGTCGTCTGAATACAGAGAGGGTGAGATGGACGGCCCTGCAGCCACTGCTAGACCGTTAATGGCCACTAGAAATAGAGAGACACTCAATACATAGCCCTGCGGGATCCCATTCTCCTGGATATGAGGGGAACTATGGGAGGCACCAACTTTGACACAGAAAGTACAAAGCGACAGTAAATTCTGGATAAAAATCGGGAACAGGCCTCTGATACCCCACTCGTATAATGTGCCAAGGATATGATGTCGCCAGGTGGTGTCATACGCTTTTCATAAAACAAAAAAGATGGCAACAAGTGTTGGTGTCCGGAAAAGGCTGTTCGGATGGCAGACTCGAGGGACACAAGATTATCAGTAGTAGAGTGACCCAGGCGGAAGCAGCCCTGGCATGGAGCCAGTAGACCACGTGACTCAAGGACCCAACCCAACCGCCGACACACCATACATTCCAGCAGCTTACAAAGAACGTTGGTGAGGCTGATGGGCCGATAGCTACCACATCAAGTGGATTTTTGCCGGGTTTGATTACTGGTATGATGGCGCTCTCCCACCAGTGCGATGGAAAGACGCCATCGCGCCAGATCCGGTGAAAATCACAAGGAGATGCCACTTGTAGTCAGACGAGAGACGTTTAATCATCTGACTGTGGATTCGATTGGGCCCAGGAGCTGTGTCGAGGCAATGTGCATGGGTACTGAGGAGCTCCCACTCTGTAAATAGGGCGTTATAGGATTCACTGTGACATGTAGTGAACGAGAGGACTTTTCCTTCCATCTGCCATCTGAGAGTGTGAAAGGCTGGGGGAGTAATTCTCCAATGCAGAGGTGCGAGAATAGTGCTCAGCAAAGTGCTCGGCAATCGCATCTGTGTCGGAAGATAACACGCCATTTATGTTAACACCGGAAACACCTGTTGAGGTCTGGTACTCAAAAACTCGTTTGATCTTTGCCCAGAATTGGGAAGGTGACATATGGCACCCAATGGTCGACACATACCTCTTCCAACACTCCTGTTTCTGTAATTTTATAAGCTGACAAATGTGGGAATGGAGCCACTAAAAAGCTATTAGGTGCTCTAGGAAAGGGTGCTGCTTATTTCATTGTAGAGTTTGCCGAAGCTCTTTAATTGCCTCAGCGACTTCCGGCGACCACCAAGGGACTGTCTTTCGCCAGAGGCACCCGAGAGAACGAGGGATCGCATTTTCCGCCGCAGAAATTGTCGTAGTAGTGACCTGCTCAATTACAACATCGATGGTACCACGCGGGGGAGGTTCAACAGTGACAGCACAGGTGAAGGCTACCCAGTCTGCCTTGTTTAAAGCTCATCTGGGCAGGCATCTGTGGGCCTGACGCCGGGGCACTGACAGGAAGATGGCGAAGTGGTCACTACCACACAGGTCGTCATGTGCTCTCCAGTGGATAGATGGGCTGCAAACCGAGAGATCAATGGCCGAATATGTGCCATGTGCCACACTGAAATGTGTAGTGGCCCCAGTATTTGAGAGACAGAGGTCAAGTTGGGAAAGTAAATTTTCAACACCTCTGCCTCAGCCAGTAAGAACTGTGCCACCCCACAAGGGGTTACGAGCGTTAAAATCTCCCAAAAGTAGGAAAGGTTTAGGGAGTTGATCAATCAGTGCAGCCAATGCGTTCAGGGGTACTGCACCATCTGGAGGAATATATACGTTGCAGACAGTTATTTCCTGCGTCATCCTTATCCTGACAGCAACAACTTCAAGAGGGGTTTGAAAGGGCAGAGGTTCACCGCATACTGAGTTTAGGACATAGACGTAAACTGCATCTGACACTCTATTATAGTTGCTATAATATCCCTTATAGCCGCGGAGGGCAGGGGTCGCATTGCCGGGAACCAGGTTTCCTGGAGGGCATTGCAGGAAGCAGGTGTAAAGCTTAACAGTTGCCATAGTTCAGCCAGGTGGTGGATAAAACCACCACAATTCCATTGGAGGATGTAGTTATTGTGAGTCTGGGAAGGCATGAAGTGCGCAAAGAGACAGGTTATACCTCAGGTCACCTGCTGCCTCCAACTGAGTATTTGTAGCCATTTCTATGGTGGATGAGGCATCAGTGAGATCCAGGTCCACAGGGGACACTAAGATCTCCCACTGCATCCTCAGAAGCAGAATTGATCAGGAGTGGTGATGTTGGGGCCTGTTTCTTAGCAGACTTCTTGGTTTGCTTGCTCTCTCACTTTTCTTTAGGGGCTTGCTGGGAAGATTTCTCCAAAGAAGCTTCAGCACGGAGGAAGACCGTGAAACTATTCGTCCAGCAGCTTTTGGCTCCTTGAGCCACTGGCAAGTGTCCGCCATGGCATTAGTGTAGACCTTGGGAGAGAGGGCCCCCAAGGGACCACTTCTGCACAAGAGGAGCTGGAGGAGGCTGCTGCTTCTTTGGCATGGGGGAGGGGACCAATGTCCCCTGCATTTGGGGGGAGAGGGGGGGGCCTTGCTCCCGAAGTAGGTGCTTTGGGAGCAATGAAGGAAGATTTGCCCCCTACCACACCAAGGGGGTGGATGTATTCTGGTGGCCCGGATGGCCCACTGTTCGTGGCACAGATTGAGGAACCACTGGCACTTGGGACAGCAATGGTGATGTAGCTACAGCGTATGTTGACGTCAACCAAATGGGGTGTAATCTTTCGAATTTACATTTAGCCTCCGTGTAAATCATCCATACCACGGCCTTGTACTCGACGATTTTCCATTCCTTTTTGAGTACTGGGCAGTCTGGCGAGCATGGGGAGTGGTGCTCTCCACAGCTGATGCAAGTGGAAGGTGGCGCACATGGAATATCTGGGTGCAGTGGATGTAGGCAGTCTCGACATGGGGCACTGGAAGTTCAGCAGAAAAACGTGCCTGAACTTCCAGCACTTAAAGCACCGCATACGGGGAGAGACATGGTTTAACGTCACAGCGGTAAACCATCACCTTGAGCTTTTCACGCAACAAATCACCCTCAAGGCCAAGATAAAGGCATCAGTAGCAACCCTGCTGTTGTCTTTGGGTCCCCTGTAAACGCGCCGGATGAAATGAACACCCCGTCGTTCTAAATTGGTGCGAAGCTCGTCGGCAGACTGCAAGAGGAGGTCATGATGGATAATAATCCCCTGGAACATGTCAAGGCTTTTATGGGGAGTGACGGTAACAGGAATATCACCTAGCTTGTCAGGGGGTTGCCACCAAATGGGAACATGACGGCACCACCACAATGGACTGGATACCGTGCTGGATATTGGGTGCAGAGAAATCCTATATTGTCATGGAGAGCGAAAGAGAACAGGAGACAATGGAAGAAGATGACATACCCGAAAAGTGTCCTCACCAAAACAGTTGAATCGCAGGTGGAGATGCAAAGCCATGACAAGGGATTCAGTAGATAACATGTCCTTCCCCACATGGCCTGCACTTCTGTAGAATTTTGAAAGTGGCAGGTCAAACCACAGATGGGACCTGAACTCATAGGGCCGAAAAGTGTGAGACTCCTTTTAGTCGCCTCTTACGACAGGCAGGAATACCTCGGTCCTATTCTAACCCCTGGCAGATCGGATGGTGCAACAAGTGCAAGACGCTCTCCTTCTCTTGGAAAGGCAAAACAAGAAAGCCATTTTTTGCTGGGTTCCACGGCACACAGACATCCAGGTAAATGAACTCGCTGCTGCTGCTGCTGCTGCTGCTGCTGCTATTAGGCTTGCTCCATTCCTCCTCTTCCTGCCCGCTGTTCAGTCCCTCTGCGGGCTGTCACGTCATTTGTGACTAGGAAGGCCGTATGTTGGTGGGAGTCCCGTGGCTGGAAGTGAGGAACAATAAACTACGTTACATCAAGACTTCAGTGTGACCATGGATCACCTCCTTCAACTCACGAGGGTGTGCAGAAGTAGCCCTTACTCAGCTTAGAGTGGGACATTGTCCATTGACACATGGCTTCCTCTTACATCAGGAGGAGCCCCCAGTACGTCAAAGGTGCGCGACACAGGTGTCAGTACGACATCTTTTAACTGAGTGTGTTTTATATGACATCCTGAGGGTTGAACTGGCTTTCCCACAGGATCTTCCATCTATTTTAAGTGATAACGAGGCGAGTATTGTTCATTTCTTAAAATTTTGTGTGACATACGGAATTCTTCCCAAAACACTTGGTGTGTGATCTTAATGTGTCACAAAGTGGCTGGGTCATGTATTATTTCTAAGTCGTCATCCAGCCACGATTATTTTAACAGCATATTTACTATTTTCTCCATGTAATTTATTTAGTTATCTCGCTGTGTCTTGCTGGGGTTTTATTACGGGCTTTTCTGAACCTCACCTTTTTGGGGTTGCTTTAAGTTTCCTGTGGTGGGATCAAACGTAGTTTTCCAGTTTATTGATCTCCTTCCATGGGACCATGACATTAAGCTTCCAGTAAAATTTATATTATTTACTTAACTGTAGGCCCAAAACAACTTACTTTCTCAGGAGAACAGAATGTAATGATATTCTTCAAAACACACTGTAGGTGAAATAATGCTGCGGAAATTAATGAAGTGTTCTGACGAAGCATTCTATGTGGTCTAAGGTCGATGAGTTACTTAAAAATTAAAAATGGCAGGCATGTTATGCAAGAAACAAATCTGTAACACTTTACTATCCTCACCAACGTTTGAGGACACACTATGGCAATTTCTTAAAAATAAGGACTTTTTTCCATTTGACTGATGAAGTCTCCAATTTGCAAGGCACGCAACCATCCAGACTTGGCACGTAGTAATTCCATGGAAATGTCTTGATCACTAAAACTTTACTTGCGATGTGTTTTGAGTCATCATCATCATCATCATCATCATCATCATCATCATCATCTAATTAATTTCTCCACCAGGTCACATTATTTTTTTTAAAAAAATCATACACTTTTGTGACAGCATAATGCTCTTTGAATTTATTATTAAGGAAACAATTGATTTTACAATTCAGACTCTAACAATTGTTCACTATCGGACATACCAGGTAACTCCGTTCTTGTATCTTTATTTGAGATCTTAATCTATGTATTTTGGAATTCACCATGATGACATGTTTCTTATCACATGTCGAGAATAAGAAATTACACTGATTGATAATTTTTTTTTAAATTCTCTTGAAATTTTTTGCTGGGTCACATCCAACCTTTGTATATCCTATTTCATAGAAAAAATACACGGTTTTAGAAATATATTCATCATCTGAAGTAATTATCAATACTCCTTTTTACCCTCCATCTCTTCATGCTACCCTTCTGTCCAGTTCCTTGGTTCTTCACCCCTCCCCAATATCTACCATTTTTCTGCACACCTCCACCATGTCCCCCTTCCCCTCCAAGTAATTCAACACCTGTCTCCATCTGATATGTACCCTGCCCTTGGTGTCCATCCCTTCCCACAGCCATTCCCCCTTGTTCCTATCCATCCATAGTCCATGCTGACATGTCGAGAAAATTTGCTATTTTTGATAGGTTCTATTTTTTGACATGACCCATCTGTGGTCTCAATAGCCTGCTGCTTGCTTTACTGGAAAATTGTAATTTAAAATTTTTTTAATGTCTTCCTTTATAAAGGTGGCCTTTGTGTTGCTTTCTCTCTCAATGTGCCTAGTTGTCTTGTGTGTTGTGCAATCTTTGTATGTGTTCTGTCATGGTTTTGACTCATAACGTGTTCTGTTTTATTTTTTGTTGACAATATGATGCTTATTGCATGTAGAAAAAGAAGAGATGTAGTGTGGTAGGAATATTTATGCTGTTTTGCATATTATAGAACCTATTTCTTGATTTGTCTTGATCTTTGAAATCAATGCCATATGGCACGAAGGTGATATATTATGGTCCTCGAGACTGTTATCTTCAGTCTGGCATCCAAGGTGTCAAAATAACATCTTTTGCAAATATCACTTAAAGGCAATTGTGTATGAGATTGCATGTTTTCTTGTATTGCTCACTTACATGAGCTTCCTAAGCATATTTTAAGTACTTGTACCTCATATGTATTTATGTTACTGTTGTTACTTTGGCCTCATTATTATATATTAGCTTTTCTAATTTGTATTTTGTGTAAATTTTGCCACAGTTACTGGATGATGATGAATCGAAACATGTCATAAATAAAGTTTTTAGCGATCAAGATGCATCCATGGAATTACTACATACCAAAAATAAGGACTGTCCTGGACAGACACCTTACTGATGAAAACATGCAATTAGAAAAGAGTAGTAATGAATTTATAATTTCTCAAGTGTTTTGTAGATATTTGTAAATAAACATAAAAATGCATTTCAGTTTCTTACCATACTCTGAGCCATGAGCAGTTCCGTTAAACCTCAATGACTTCTCAGACTCACTGCCAGTGTCTGCATCATCTCCTGTGTCATTTCTAATCTCATTCTTTATTCGTAATTCCAATGGCGAGGGTGTGCTCTTTTTATCCAAATCACTTCTCTGTTCATTTTGGGGCAATGAATCTTCAGCCACATTATTTTCATTTTGCATGCTGCAATTGATAGGCGAGGCCACTCTCTTTTCCTGCTGCAAAACAGTAATTCAAGAATTACACATTTTTAGTATTAATATGAAGTTATCATAATTCTGCACATTTTAGTACTCGATAAATAAACTCTCAACAATTAGACACACATATTAATAACTGTGTTTCTGGTGAAGGATATATGTTAACATAAAACAGACAACTATATGGATAACAGAATTTGGGAAATTTAGAAATTAAATTCAAATACTAACAATTAATACTAAGTAACTCTGAAACAAAACGTCACATTTTAATCTGATAAAGTTACAAATAATGTACAATCTAATATAGCTGAAGTTATTACTCCACCATGGTATTATTGCACTTGGCCTCCCATGGTCATTATCAGAAACATGCAGTGACATTACAGTACACAAATACAGAGGTGATTAAGGAAAACACATCACACTTTGAATGCTTTCAGGGCACCTGGTGTGCACTATTGGTGGTTCAGCATGTTCTCGTGAAATATCATGACAAAAACTCATGATAAGCCTGGAAGCACCCTCCTTCCAGATGCAATAATACAGGAGTCGACTAATATTTCTCAGTAGAATTGTGTTGTAGGACCATCAGCTACTTATCTGTAGTACCCATTTTGTGTGTAGCTCGGAATCAATTTAGTTTATAAAAATTCAGGTAAAATGTCACATTTCTAGCCATGATGCAGCTGCAGTGATTCATACAAATTATACCTGAAATGTGTACTTACCACATAATACATACTTTTTCCCCCTGAGGAATGCAAAAGATTTTTTTTTTTCCCATAAGTAGTTTTTGTGAGCAAATTTACATGAAAAGGAATTGCAAACTCCTACAGAATACAAATTATGTAATGGTTACCCTACACAGAATGCAATATTTAGGCTTTTCAATGAAATTTTGTTCAGATTTAGCTGTATAATTTACCACATACTGCAGACACTTTCTGGAACCTTACAAATGCTTTGATTCTGTAAACTTTCATAAATAACCTGCACCTTGCAGAAATTAAAACGTGTCCGAAAATGTAGGGGGCTAACACTAAACTAAGCTACATATTTAGTAGAGTTCTACAACTGAAACATTATGAAAGGTCTACAGAAGTAATAAGTGTCAAATAACTAGGCAAAGAGGGTCAATACCTGTCAAAAATACAAGCTTCCTGTTCATGGGCCCCAAATCTATAACACAACTAAAACAAAGGAAAGGACAAATGGAACACTGAAAAACAAATTAAATCTTTCAAAACAAATTAAATCTTTCAAAACAAATCTAAGACATATAGTGACCGGCAACTCACAATTCCCTGCAACTGATATTAAATGGTACAAACTCAGTTACACTGCCTGTCATGAAATTACTAGACATCAAAATGGAATAGGCATACTAATCACATGGTCAAGAATGTAAATTCAGTATATTTCACTCTGAAAGCTCACTCCCACTTAACTGTGTTTTTCCATCATCCAGTGAACTATGAAGAACAATTCCACAAGAACTGGTTCTTTTATATGCAATCCAAACAAATTTGTATAATCTTACTGATTACTAAAAGCTATTATGGGTAGCCAGTACTGATCAGGAGGTGAAATTTCTATATAGGATGAACACAAGCATGATCAAGAAAATTCCCGAGATTGTTCAAGGTTATTTTCTGAATATTTTTATGCAAGGGATCTGTGGTCTCCAACGGCTCATTACAGAACAAGAATGCAATTATGATTTATTCTGTTTGTTACATCAAATACCTTTGTGTCTGTGAAAATATCTCCATAACAGCGAAAAAAATATGTGCTATGCAACAACGAAATGTACAAAACAAAACAATGCTGTACAGACACAAAATTACTGTGGTGCAGTTGTCACTGTAATAGGCAAAATTCAGTTCAGTGTCAATGAGACAGTCCGTGAACCTATACAAAGGTGCATATTGGCCAATTCTTCACCTGTAAACCTATCCATATTGCTGTGTGTCACTGTCATTAACAACTAACATGCTGTAAAAGCAAATACAAACCAGAACCAAGAATTACATAATGCAAGACTGAAAGTGAAGATTGAAGTGGGTTATCTCCAGTAGAAGTACCATGAGCGAATGGAATAGTGTTGTTTCCAAGCCAGACAAACTGCATACTTTCAGCAATTGCACTGTTGTGCACCTATCTTCAGTGTAATACAGACACAAAGATTTAATGAGGGTAAGAAATCATACCAAGTGCAATTCCTATATAACCACCTACCAGAGATCATAGGTTCCCTGTGCAAAATATTCAGAAAATATTCTGTGAACAACATCTGAAATTTCTTTGCTGAGGTCTGCGTTCACCCTGTTTAAAGAAACATTTAAAACAGAAAATAATTATCCTAGCATTCCCATCAACATATGCTGCAGTTTGCAGAGAGCACATTTCCTGCTCAAAGTAAATGTACATGCACTGTTTTGACAATACACATTCATATCTCTGATTATCCCAAGGGGCAGCTTAATGTGAATAAAATTTTGAAGAATTGGGGGAAAAAATGAAAACAGTCAACTGTTATGTGAAATAATTTGTCTAAATGTAATAAATAAAAGAGATTAGAGAAACATTTGATGTGCCTTTTAATGATGCTCAAAATCATGTACAGCAAATGAAGAGCCAATTAAGAATTTAAAGTTCAATGTTAATTTTGAATTTTAAATAGTACTGGAGGATATTTGTGTGGTGGATCATGCAGACCCTATAGTATGCCATTGTGTGGCCTTGATATACTATTGCTATGTGAAGTCAAGCTATAAAACATTTTGTATGTTAAGATATGATTTGTATAGAGTATCACATGATTAAATATTATACCAACAGAATTATTATTGCTATGCAAATCACTCATTATAGCAGCTAAAATGCTTACCAAAACTAACTGCTCCCTCACGAAGATTCAAATTTTATTCTACATATTTGGTTAAAGTTTTTTCTTTTTACAAACAGTGAGCAAAAATAATTTTGTCTGATCAATTTGATAGCCCCTTTGTCCATTATCTACTCTTTATTTGACTACAAAAATTTGAAACAAAAGCTCAACTTTGTAATTTCCAGTAAGTCTTGTTTTCGCTCTGATCAAACATTTGTCAACACTTAAACATCAAGTCAATGGAACCTTTTATGACAAATTAGCTAGACCTGGAAAGATGAACTTTTCGACACTTCATTCACATAGCTAACAGCAGTAGTTGTTAATGAATTATTCAAATTTTTCCTCAACCCATTACATTTTTCGTAATTAAGCTGCTTTCTTTCACGCCTCTTTTCGTAACTAGACCTTTTTGCTGGTCAATCTGGTGCCCTATTTGTCCATTTTCCATTCTCCGATTGGTTAGAAAATTCGGACAACACTTCATCAAGTAATTTCTAGTAAGTCTGATTTTCATTTCACTCACACATTTGACCAATAAAAAATTGCAAAGAATGATCTGTGTCCTCAACAACAATGGAATAATCAGCAGTGCAACCAATTGTTACAACCCACATAACTAGCAATGAAAAATTGACTTGGGAAGAACACCCTACAGCTCTTCATTACAAACTCGGACTAGTCTCTTTATCTCCTCAGGACACTCAAATTTGTCTTGACAGAATTGTTGTTGGTAAAAAGTCTAATTACACAATCATATATCAGCTATTGTTTTATATTACACTGCTTCTCTACAGGCTTAACTGTGCCATTATTTCAAAAGAAAACAATGGAAGGCAGTGCATTAAACTGGCAAGTGGGCCCCTGCATATCCTTTTTTTCTTAATATATTTCCAGCAAATGTAACTGCCAATGAAAATAAGATAAAAGATTTGACCATTACACACTTGACTGATTGTTGCTATCCTGTAAACAATTAGCTGTGAATCATTTTGTATTCCTGGGCCAGGTATGACACACTTGGGTGAAAACACTGATTGTACAAAACCACGCAAAACGACGAAAAAAACCGACATCACAAAACTCCCCAAATACCACTAAACACAATATCATCTGGAATCCGACACTTCCCTTGACCTATATAGCTCAACAGCAGCTCCCGATCTCATAAATTGGGATCGAACACTTCCCTTGACCTGTTATCCTTACAACATCTCCACATACAGTCGTCCCTGGTCCGAGACGCCGGAACTTTAAGTAAGCCTCATTTCTTCACGACATACTGAACACTTCACGACTTCATCCAAAAATCCGCATGGTTGAAGAAATTTTATTAGAGACAGCACACTGTCCCCCATCACAGCCGACAACCGAAAACTGTTGACCCTGTCAGTCATATCCATACCTACCAAAGACATAAAAAAAGCAATTTACCAAAATTCACACACGACGCCACAGTCGCAAACCAAACTGAAAACCTCACCTAACACACCACCAGAGAGCACCACCGATCGCATCAAAACGACACCTACAAACACGCCACTCTCACAAACTAAATTCCGCGCCGTCGTGACGTCACACACCACAACAGCCTTACGTCACGGGTCAAAGCCGACGGGTGGGATCGGACGCTTTGGTCGACCCACCAAGATACACACAACAGCTTCCCCATAACATATACAGTAGCTCTCCAACCCCAGGCAGATTTGCATACCACAGTGCTTTATTTGGCAGTCCTACTGGAGGAGGTACTCGTTTTTTGACTAAACTGGCTAAGCCAGGAAATACAGTTTACTTTGGACCACAAACCCAAGATGAAATTTGGCACTTCCCCCCCCCCCCCCCCCACACACACACACACAAAAGTTAGCACCCGAGGCGAGAAAAGTAATGAATATGTGAGGAACAATAGGGTAGATGGCAGACTGAACCCCACACTTTTGTATTTATAAAATAACTTACACACTTGGCCATAACAGCCTCCCAGTAAAGGCTTCAAGAGGTTTAGATACCCAAACTTTCCAAATTACCTTTCACGATGGCAAAAACAATGAAAATGTAATTGATAAATATTTACTCCTAACAATATATTACTTTTATGATAGTACTGTGTACGCAACTCACAGCAATGGCCATCACATTTACAATATGTAACGCATGGCAAATCATAACACATAAATAAATCTTTTGATAGTAATAATAAAAGATATCCATGCTTATAAAAATTCCACATGATAAGCTTCCTCTGCCTCAATGTGGCTGCTTAGTACATTGTATGTAGTAGAGAAGATAAGATATTAAAACTTTCATTAAAAGCTACATTTCACCACAAAAATTCATTGTCCCAATTTTTTTTAAAAAACTCTTGTATTAAGCTGACTGTACAATGGATCCATCCATATTCAATACTGTGTACTCCAAGACAAGTACCGTAATGAATTTTGTCCATAATAGACAACTAAACTGACAACCCATCCTTCAGCAAATAAGAAAATAAATTACACACTTTTCATATACTATGTTGTTGTCTGGTCTTAAGTGATTTATCTAAACACAAAAATACAATTTTAGTACCCTTTTACATACTGCTGTCGCCCGAGCAAGTTGCTCTGTGTAGCTCAAATACTGCTTTAAGATCACATCTGATTTTCTTGAGACTTCCCTGAAGTCATAGAGTACATCAAGTTTGTACACACAGCGGTGACATATAGACGGTGGCAATAGATCTCTGTCAGACACCTACAAATAATACACAACACCAATAAATCAAACACAAGAAGACATTAATTTATTTTCTTCAGAAAAAAGAGACATGCAAAATGATAAAATGAAAGCTTTCCTGATAATGAAAATCAATATACAAATACTTATATGAAACGCAACCATTACGTTCCATTTCGGAATGCTCTTATCACGAAACACAATCTTTCAACACCCATCTTTCTTACAGCCATGAAGACCTACTTAAAAACGAACTTATCACATTAAATTGTTTGTAAGGTAAGCAAAGGTATTTACAATACGAACCAATAATGATAAACACGTCATAATTTTCAGCGGAAAGTTACGTTGAGTTCCTTCATCGTCGAAAATAGACGATTTTACACCATCACACGATAAACAAAGACGACAGAGTTCATAGAATTTCGGCGGTAGGTTGCACATATTGAATATTATTGTCTCACAATTATATAAACTCTTGGTTAATTATGTCACAGTTACTGCATTTAAACATAAAGATCCACTCCCTCGTCTACCGCTGACAACCTTTGCGAACTTTTTTATCGCCAACAACACTCATTGTCGGAAAACAGGAGTACATCATATCACTGCTTCCTTCGAGTGTTGATGTTGAATGTTCGCCGATGGCCTGAAATGGGGAGAAATAATTCCTAGCAGTGACGGAAAGAATTATAATCTAAGAAATGGTTGTCAAAACGTAGCCTTCTAAATCAATATAATGCGTAGCAATATTAAACAATTTTTTAAAATTATTTCGAACATAAATTCACAAAGTTTTCTCTCTTGACAGTAAAATGCTTCGTGTGACGCAGACATAAATACATTGTTTCAGGAACTACTACGCGTCGACGACTGATATCTTTCGGGAAGTTAAGAAGTACACTGAATTACGTAGAATTCTGGTGACAGAGAGAAGAATTTCCGATGATTAATTTTGAAATGATGCACTACACTGACGCAATTGTGATAATATAAGAAATTAGGAACTGTGGCGTGCACTAATTGTAATAAAATTAATTCGTCAATAGTCGAAATCGACAAAATATTATCCGTTGTGCCTAGGAAGTATATTTCGGGTGAAAGAAATGTGATAGTGGAGTTCAGATAGAGAGGTTCAGTTTTGTGCTCACACACAGCTTTTCTTTAATAACCAAACCTCGTTGTAACGAATGGTTAAAAATTTGGCCAATTCATTTCTGAGTAATTTACCAATAAAATTGCTCGATAGAAATATTAGAATACATTTTCTCTTAGAAAATATAACACGGAAATTTAGTCTTCACAGTCATCGCTGATTGACAGTTTTCAGCCTCCCAATATCAAAACTTATTCGAAAGCATAGCATACATTCCTCCAAACTAGACGAACAAGTAACAAATAACTTTTCGCCAGGAAGTACTAGTGCGATTCCTTTACGTAAGTTCTAATAATGCTTTTACAAAGATAAAACTCCTACGTAATGAAAATTAGTTGTAATCCGTGGTAAACACCTCTAAATAATAGAGCATACTGACAACTTATTCGCATTACAGTACTACATTTGAAAACAAAAACAACATTCATAAATGTAATGTTACTGTAGAAGGAAAAATGTACTGCCCAACAGTACTTGGTACGTAACAGAAAGAAGTGAATGACCGCTTCCTGAGTAATACGAGGAATTTCATGGGTAATAAAATTACCTTCACATATAATGTGAAATCGCATCTACGTAGAATATCTGTCTATAAGAACCTCTCAATGTGCAATAGTATAATATTTGTGTGTTGGCAGCTAATGTATTTAATTGTACTGAAAGGAAAATTCACGTGCGAAAACTATAAAATTGTGGGACCGAATTGCTGACCAGTAGCAGCCTACTTACTTTCAGGAGAAATGTTAGTACTACCAGTAGACACACATAAAAGTATACAACTATCACAACATTTTGAACTAATAGTTAGTTCCTCAGTGAGTAGAGAGGGTAGATTGGGAACAGAAAAAAGAAGTGAGAGTCAATCAGACCCCAGGAAGAGAGGAACCCAATGTTGCATCCTTCTTATCCTGGACCCAGGTGACCAGCCCTACCAGTGTAAGGTAGATGCTTGTCCTCAATACAGGTGGGCCCCTCTGATTTTGGGGTCTGAGTGACCTGCTTAGTATTTTCAGCTTTCCCCAACCTATCTCTCTCTTCTCACCAGGAAGGAACTAATAGTTCTGAAGGCTGGGAGAGTGTTGTAATTATCTGTCTAATGGTTGTATTAAACACTTTCCTTCCAGGAAATAAGTACTAGTTAGAAATTCTGCCTCATAGTAAAAAATTACCTTGGCTTGATGAGTTACACCAAAAAATTGACATTAGGGACTGAAAGTATGCTGGCTCTTTGTTTTTATACCACGCATGTCTGACAACTGTATTGAAAATATACAGATTTGTTTAGTCATTTCAGCATTTTTGAGGTATGCTCCTCCCACCTGAATCATCAAGTTGTAATCCCAAGGATTTAACCAGTCAGTCTCTTGAATCTTCTTATCATATTTTAGATATATACTAAGAGGTAACTTCCTACAAATGCTGAACTGCATAGAACACATCTTTTCAAAGTATAGGAACAAAGCCCCCACCCCCCAAGGACCATGGACCTTACCGTTGGTGGGGAGGCTTGCGTGCCTCTGCGATACAGATGGCCGTACCGTAGGTGCAACCACAACGGAGGGGTATCTGTTGAGAGGCCAGACAAACATGTGCTTCCTGAAGAGGGGCAGCAGCCTTTTCAGTAGTTGCAGGGACAACAATCTGGATGATTGCCTGATCTAGCCTTGTAACACTAACCAAAACGGACTTGTGCTGGTACTGCGAACGGCTGAAAGCAAGGGAAAACTACAGCCATTATTTTTCCCGAGGGCATGCAGCTTTACTGTATGGTTAAATGATGATGGCGTCCTCTTGGATAAAATATTCCGGAGGTAAAATAGTCCCCATTCGGATCTCCGGGCGGGGACTACTCAAGAGGACGTCGTTATCAGGAGAAAGAAAACTGGTGTTCTACGGATCGGGGCGTGGAATGTCAGAACCCTTAATCGGGCAGGTAGGTTAGAAAATTTAAAAAGGGAAATGGATAGGTTAAAGTTAGATATAGTGGGAATTAGTGAAGTTCGATGGCAGGAGGAACAAGACTTTTGGTCAGGTGAATACAGGGTTATAAATACAAAATCAAATAGGGCTAATGCAGGAGTAGGTATAATAATAATTAAAAAATAGGAGTACGTGTAAACTACTACAAACAGAATAGTGAACGCCTTATTGTGGCCAAGATAGACACGAAGCCCATGCCTACTACAGTAGTACAAGTTTATATGCCAACTAGCTCTGCAGATGACGAAGAAATTGAATAAATGTATGATGAGATAAAAGAAATTATTCAGATAGTGAAGGGAGACGAAAATTTAATAGTCATGGGTAACTGGAATTCGGTAGTGGGAAAAGGGAGAGAAGGAAATGTAGTAGGTGAATATGGATTGGGGCTAAGAAATGAACGAGGAAGCCGCCTGGTAGAATTTTGCACAGAGCACAACTTAATACCGAGCGAGGTGGTGCAGTGGTTAGCACACTGGACTCGCATTCGGGAGGACGACGGTTCAATCCCGTCTCCAGCCATCCTGATTTAGGTTTTCCGTGATTTCCCTAAATCGTTTCAGGCAAATGCTGGGATGGTTCCTTTGAAAGGGCACGGCCGATTTCCTTCCCCATCCTTCCCTAACCCGAGCTTGTGCTCCGTCTCTAATGACCTCGTTGTCGACGGGACGTTAAAAAAACACTAACCTAACCCACAACTTAATCATAGCTAACACTTGGTTCAAGAATCATAAAAGAAGGTTGTATACATGGAAGAAGCCTGGAGATACTGACAGGTTTCAGATAGATTATATAATGGTAAGACAGAGATTTAGTAACCAGGTTTTAAATTGTAAGACATTTCCAGGGGCAGATGTGGACTCTGACCACAATCTATTGGTTATGAACTGTAGATTAAAACTGAAGAAACTGCAAAAAGGTAGGAATTTAAGGAGATGGGACCTGGATAAACTGACTAAACCAGAGGTTGTACAGAGTTTCAGGGAGAGCATAAGGGAACAATTGACAGGAATGGGGGAAAGAAATACAGTAGAAGAAGAATGGGTGGCTTTGAGAGATGAAGTAGTGAAGCCAGCAGAGGACCAAGTAGATAAAAAGACGAGGGCTAGTAGAAATCCTTGGGTAACAGAAGAAATATTGAATTTAATTGATGAAAGGAGAAAATATAAAAATGCAGTAAATGAAGCAGGCAAAAAGGAATACAAACGTCTCAAATATGAGATTGACAGGAAGTGCAAAATGGCTAAGCATGGATGGCTAGAGGACAAATGTAAGGATGTAGAGGCTTATCTCACTAGGGGTAAGATAGATACTGGCTACAAGAAAATTAAAGAGACGTTTGGAGAAACGAGAACCACTTGGATGAATATCAAGAGCTCAGACGGAAACCCAGTTCTAAGCAAAGAAGGGAAAGCAGAAAGGTGGAAGGAGTATATAGAGGGTCTATACAAGGGTGATGTACTTGAGGACAATATTATGGAAATTGAAGAGAATGTAGATGAAGATAAAATGGGAGATACGATACTGCGTGAAGAGTTTGATAGAGCACTGAAGGACCTGAGTCGAATCAAGGCCCCCGGAGTAGACAACATTCCATCAGAACTACTGACGGCCTTGGGAGAGCCAGTCCTGACAAAACTCTACCATCTGGTGAGCAAGATGTATGAGACAGGTGAAATACCCTCAGACTTCAAGAAGAATATAATAATTCCAATCCCAAAGAAAGCAGGTGCTGACAGATGTGAAAATTACCAAACTATCAGTTTAATAAGTCACGGATGCAAAATACTAATTCGAATTCTTTACAGACAAATGGAAAAACTGGTAGAAGCTGACCTCGGGGAAGATCAGTGTGGATTCCGTGGAAATATTGGAACACGTGAGGCAATACTGATCCTACGACTTATCTTAGAAGCTAGATTAAGGAAAGGCAAACCTACGTTTCTAGCATTTGTAGACTTAGAGAAAGCTTTTGACAATGTTGACTGAAATACTCTCTTTCAAATTCTGTAGGTGGCAGGGGTAAAATATAGGGATCAAAAAGCTATTTACAATTTGTACAGAAAGCAGGTGGCAGTTATAAGAGTGGAGGGACATGAAAGGGAAACAGTGGTTGGGAAGGGAGTGAGACAGGGTTGTAGCCTCTCCCGGATGCTATTCAATCTGTATATTAAGCAAGCAGTGAAGGGAACAAAAGAAAAATTCTGAGTAGGTATTAAAATCCATGGAGAAGAAATAAAAACTTTGAGGTTCGCCAATGACATTGTAATTCTGTCAGAGACAGCAGAGGACTTAGAAGAGCAGTTGAATGGAATGGATAGTGTCTTGAAAGGAGGATATAAGATGAACATCAACAAAAGCAAAACGAGGATGATGGAATGTAGTCAAATTAAGTCGGGTGATGCTGAAGGAAGTAGATTAGGAAATGAGACACTTAAAGTAGTAAAGGAGTGTTGCTATTTGGGGAGCAAAATAACTGATGATGGTCGAAGTAGAGAGGATATAAAATGTAGACTGGCAATGGCAAGGATAGCGTTTCTGAAGAAGAGAAATTTGTTAACATCGAATATAGATTTAAGTGTCAGGAAGTCATTTCTGAAAGTATTTGTATGGAATGTAGCCATGTATGGAAGTGAAACATGGACGATAACTAGTTTGGACAAGAAGAGAATAGAAGCTTTCGAAATGTGGTGCTACAGAAGAATGCTGAAGATTAGATGGGTAGATCACATAACTAATGAGGAGGTATTGAATAGGATTGGGGAGAAGAGAAGTTTGTGGCACAACTTGACTAGAAGAAGGGATCGGTTGGTAGGACATGTTCTGAGGCATCAAGGGATCACCAATTTAGTATTGGATGGCAGCGTGGAGGGTAAAAATCGTAGAGGGAGACCAAGAGGTGAATTCACTAAGCAGATTCAGAAGGATGTAGGTTGCAGTAGGTACTGGGAGATGAAAAAGCTTGCACAGGATAGAGTAGCATGGAGAGCTGCATCAAGCCAGTCTCGGGACTGAAGACCACAACAACAACAGGAACAAATATGGGCCTGGAACCATTTCCTAATATGCAAGCAAAGTCCAATAACTAGTCATTCTAAAACTATACTTTATTGGATTTTTTTTCCAATGTTGGTATCATATACATTCAGAACAAATCAGCATCTGGTAATGTTGCTAATGAAAGTTTATTAACACACGAAAAAATAAGGGCTCTGTGATAGAATCTTTTAATAGTTTAACACACCTTTGTTTCCTGTTAAAAGAGACACTGTTTAAATCATGAAACTGTTTATACTAATTACTTATTAAGTTCACATTTGCAAACTCATACATTTGCAAGCTCAACATTAGACTTAACCCAATGTTTTGTGTTAATGGTTTGATTGGTTTATTGAAATACTTACTCATCTGTTGATCAATATAAATGACATCAATTACTGGTACAGTGTTTCTTATTACATTAACAAATATGTGTATTCTTACAATTTTTACCACTTGTTTGATTAGTATTACAATATTTATAATTCTGCTACGAAATGTTGCTTAATGTATGGGGTACTCATGAATATTAAGTAACTTTCTGTAATGATTCTAAATATTCATTTACAGTGTTACAATGAAGTTCACTTATACCTTTAATTTCCTTTGGCAGCCTGCCGTACAATTTTAGTAAAAATGTAAATGTCGTGTGACTAGGGACTCCTGGCGGGTAGACTGTTTTCCGGGTGCAAGTCTTGTGATTTGATGCCACTAAGGCGACTTGTGCATTGATGGGGATTGTGTTTTTTTACTTTTTTTCTGTTTTGATATAAATAGTAACTGGATCTAGTTTATTGGTCATGCATTGAGCTGTTTGTGGTATACAGGTAAATATTTTTTCTTGTGTGCTTTACAGTCCGGGAAACGTAGTCAAATGGGACAGTCAGAATTTCTAGCTTTTTGAATACATCAGTCTGTACTTTGGAGACAGTCTGAATGTTCCCATTATTTGTTCCCCACAACGTGATTCCGTAATTGAGGACTGAATGTACATATCCAAAACAGGTTGCTTTGAACCTTTAAATATTGCAAACTGGTGCAGATATTCACAAAGCATAACACACTGTGGATAGTCTCTTTGTTGAAGCTTTTACATGTCCTGTCCATGTCAACTAACAGTCTGCATTCAACCCCAAGAATTTTGTGTCCATTACACATTCTAATACATATCATCAATTTTTAATCTAGCATAACTGTGTTTTTTATTCAACAGGAAGTTTTCTTTGCGTTTAGAGTTATATCATTTTTCAGTGACCAGTTGTGAATATCTTTTAGAGCTGCATTACCCTTTTTTGTCAACTGTGTCAGAGTTCTAGCTGTGATCACTATGTTGCTGTCATCAGCAAACAGTATTTTTTCTCCACATCTGACACATTGTGGGCAACCATTAATAAAAATAAGAAAAAGGATTGGGCCTAGTACACTCCCCTGTGGGACATATGAATATATTTCAGATATGATAGGTTTTTTTTTACAAGAAATCCTTTTGAAATATTTGAAATCCTAACTCATGGCAGCCAGTTTTCTGGGCATGACTTAACCACTTCTTAGCCCCACCTCTTATTCCTAATAATTCTAATTTATGTAATAAAATTCTGTGGTCAGCTGTGTCGAATGACTTTTATAAGTCCAAGAAAATTCCATTCTCAGGAATACCTTTGTCTAGTCTCTTAAGAATGACTTTTGTAAACTGTGCAATAACAGATTCTGTACCTCTTTTGGGCCTGAAATCACGCTGGTCAGTGCAAAGAAGATTAAATTTATGTAGGTACTTCATTAATCTATTTTTCATTAGTTTTTAAATAATTCTGGAAATGAAACTTCCTGGCAGATTAAAACTGTGTGCCCGACCAAGACTCGAACTCGGGACCTTTGCCTTTCGCGGGCAAGTGCTCTACCATCTGAGCTACCGAAGCACGACTCACGCCCGGTACTCACAGCTTTACTTCTGCCAGTATCTCATCTCCTACCTTCTGGCAGAAGTAAAGCTGTGAGTACCGGTCGTGAGTCGTGCTTCGGTAGCTCAGATGGTAGAGCACTTGCCCGCGAAAGGCAAAGGTCCCGAGTTCGAGTCTCGGTCGGGCACACAGTTTTAATCTGCCAGGAAGTTTCATATCAGCGCACACTCCGCTGCAGAGTGTAAATCTCGTTCTGGAATTCTGGAAATGATGGACAGTAAAGACATTTGATTCTTCAGTTTCTCCCAGCGTATTTGTTGATCATGCAGTGTACTGCCAGTTCATAGTGTCCAATGGGCACAGATGCCATGCAGTATATTATTTGTGCTTGCTTTAGGTACATGGGAAAACAGCCAGATCTGAATGCTTCTCTAATTATTTTTGTCAATGGAGCTTTTATGGTCTTTGCACATTCTTTAAGAACACAAGCTGCAATTTAATCTGGACAGGTTGACTTCTCATTTTTTAATCAGTGTATAATTTGTGCCATCTCTCTCTCTCTCTCTCTCTCTCCCTCTCTCTCTCTGTTGCTATTCATGCTATTCAGAGTGCCATTGAGTTTGGTGGCTGACTCTGGAAATATCTGTCATCATTTCTTAACATAGTTATTGAAGTAAACATTCACAAAGTTTGCTGTTTCTTTTGATGCCTTATTTGACTATCTTTGTTTGTAATTTGTGACTCCAGTTGTTTTTGTCCAACATTTGTTGTCTCCAATTTGTTAATATTCAAGGCTGCTTTCCTTTTGTTTACTGCCTGCAATAGTATTTTATGATTTGTTAGTTCAAAAAAAAAAAAAAAAAAATTCATTAATGCAATGCTCGACATCTTCAGTTGCTGCTGTCACTGCTCTAAGACCTGACATGCAGCAGTGACAGCAACAGCTACTACCACCACGTGAAGATGTCGAGCAGTTTCATCTATGAAATATTGTGGGTTTTGCACAATGCGATCCGGCGGCAATCCAAAGAAGTGTATTTGCAATTCTCTAATATTTTTATGAAATTGCAAAAAGGCTGGGTCAGTCTGTCTATTTTTGATGGAAGCAAGATACCTAAGATTTGCAAAGGATTTTTTTTATACCTCGTGTCATCAATATCTTTCTGCCTGAAGCTGAAATGCAATGTTTTGGATAGTGCTTCTTCAGATTTTAGTTTAAATATGGACATGAAATTATTAAACTTTTGTTCGTGTTTGTTTCAGCATATCCTTCCTCCCACTCTTCATATTGTAACTGGTATGAAAATTCATGCAGGTCTGACTTTGGGAAGATCCTTCTGTACACTTTTAACTAAGGAGGCTTTTCTGCATAAATATTTACTTTTAATATCTGACACAGATGATCTGAAAGGTCTAGATTTTGAACCTGTATACAGCAAAAATAAAACATTATAAACTACTGTTGGCATTCATTACTGATTAATGACCTTCAGTTTCAGTGAAGACTAATCTGCAAATGTCAAACACTTACACTCACTTCAGTTTATGATGATTATTCATCTTGTTAAGTTTGTATTTCCCATCTCTTTGTCAGAGCAGAAGGATGGTCAGAGAGAAACTACCAGAATTTAGTTTTGAAAATGGTTTCATAACCATTGCAGATCTGTGGAAAGCAAGCAAAAAATTTTTGACACCAGCATAATTGATACTTTTTTGCACCAATGATATATCTTTTAATTTGTAGTGAATGTTATTCACATGTCTGACACCATGCAAGTGGACATTTGCAATGCTTTTATAGAGATTAGGGTTCTTTGTAACAAAGTACTTGAGAGGAAATACGTTTTGGGAACCAGTGGTAAGTATTCCCACTTATTACACAATTTGTTACAAACAATGGGAAGATCAGCTTGGACTTGTCAAAGACCTACTCTCATTTATCTTTTTTTATTCACATGTCAAGTTCCGTAGGACCAAATTGAGGAGCAAATCTCCAAGGTCATGGAACATGTCAGTACATGAAATTACAACATAAAAGTAATAACAGATAAAAATAAAATGTTTATGAACCCAAAAAAAGTCAATCCATAAGTTTAAGAAAACACAATCAACAATACAACAAGAATCAATTTAATTTTTCAAGGAACTGCTCGACAGAATATAAGGAGTGACCCATGAGAAAAATCTTCAGTTCCAATTTGAAAGTGCATGGATTACTGCTACAATTTTTTAATTCGAGTTGTAGCTCACTGAAAAAGGATGTAGCAGCATACTGCACACCTTTCTGCACAAGAGTTATGGAAGTCCGATCCAAATGCAGGTTTGATTTCTGCCAAGTATTAACTGAGTGAAAGCTGCGTATTCTTGAGAATAAGCTAATACCCAGACTTGCGAACAGGGGTCGACAAGAGGTTCGTGAACTTATACCACTTATTGCCTGAACCGCCCATTTCTGAGCCAAAAATATCCTTTTAGAATGGGAAGAGTTACACCAAAAAATTATACCATACAGCATAAGCGAACAAAAATAAGCAAAATAGACTAATTTTTTTGTCAAACGATCACTCACTTCAGATACCGTTTGAATAGTCAAAATGGAAGCATTGAGTCTTTGAACAAGATCCTGAGTGTGGGCTTTGCATGACAGTTTACTATCTATCTGAACAACTAGAAATTTGAACTGTTCAGTTCCACTAATCATATGCCCATTCTTTGAAATTAAAATGTCAGGTTTTGTTAAATTGTGTGTTAGAAACAAAAACTGAGTCTTACTGTGTTTTAGTATTAGTTTATTTTCTACAAGTCATGAACTTAGGTCATTAACTGCACTATTTGAGACCGAGCCAATGTTACACACAACAGTAGTGTCATCAGCAAACAAGTACATTTTAGAGTTACTTGTAATAATAGAGAGCATATCATTTATGTAAATGAGGAACACGAGTGGCCTCAACACTGATCCCTGGGGCACACTCCACTTGACCGTACCCCACTCAGACCCCACATCACAGCCATTCTCAACATTGTGAATAAAGAACTTTTGCTATCTGTTGCTAAAGTATGAGGTGAACCAATTGAGAGCTACTCCCCGTATTCCGTAATGGTCCAATTTTCAGAGCAATATGTTGTGTTCAACACAATTAAACACCTTAGTTAAATCAAAAAATGTGCCTTACGTTCGAAACCTTTTGTTTAACCCATCCAGTACATCTCAGAGAAAAGTGGATATAGTATTTTCAGTTGTTAAATGACTTCTAAAGCTGAACTGTACATTTGATAGCAAGTCGAGTGATATAAAATGATCAGTTATCCTTACATACACAGCCTTTTCAATAACATTAGCAAACACTGATGGCATAGAAAGAGGTCTAAAATTATCTACATTATCTCTCTCTCTCCTTTTTTGTAAAGCGGCTTTACTACTGAGTACTATAATCGTTCAGGAAACTAACCATTCCTAAAGGGAAAATTACAAATATGGCTAAATACAGGGCTAACATGTACAGCACATTACGTTAATATTCTGCTAGGCACTCCATCATAACCATGAGAGTCCTTAGTCTTCAGTGATTTAATTATTGACTCAATCTCCCCCTTATCTGTATCACAGAGGAGTATTTCAGACATCAATCTCAGAAAGACATTTGCCAAGAACGTTATATGATTCCCTGCAGAAACTAAATTTTTATTTAATTCACCAGCAATGCTCATAAAATGATTGTTAAATACTGTACATATATCTGATTTATCAGTAACAGAAATATTTTTACTACGAACTGGCTTTATATGGTTGAACTTGTGCTGCTGACGAGACACTTACTTCACAGCTGACCATATGGTTTTAATTTCATCCTGTGAATTAGCTATTCTGTTTGCGTACCACATACTCTTTGCCTTCCTAATAACATTTTTAAGCACCTAACAGTACTGTTTGTAATGGGCTTCTGTAGCTTGATTGTGACTACTTCTAACCTTTTGATATAATTCTTGCTTTGTTCTACATGATATCTGTATCCCTTTAGACAGCCACCCGGGCTGCCTACTACTGCTAATACCCCATTTAGAATGTTCTACTGGAAAGTAACTCTCAAAGAGCATGAGAAATGTGTTAAGGAAGGTATTATATTTATCATCCATGTTATCGACACTATAAACATCCTGCCACTCTTGTTCCTTCACAAGGTTTAAAAAACTGTCTACTGCCATTGGATTAACTTCCCTACACAGTTTGTAATTATATGTGACATCTGTTTGAGTACAGAAATCTTTTAGAGTTAAAATTTGTGCATCATGGTCTGAAAGGCAATTCACCCTTTTACTAACAGAATGCCCATCTAGTAATGAAGAATGAATAAAAATATTGTCTGTGGCTATGCTACTGTTCCCTTGCACCCTAGTTGGAAAAAACACATTCTGCATCAGATCATATGAATTTAGGAGATCTACCAACATTCTTTTTCTGCACCATCATATACAAGATTTATATTGAAGTCACTACATCTAACTGATTTCTGGTACTTCCTACAAAGTGAACCTTCTCTAGCTTGAGCAGAAATGCTCTGAAGTCAGAGTTAGGTGACCTATAAACAACAACAACTAGAAGTTTAGTTTCACTAAATTCCACTACGCCTGCGCAACATTCAAATATCTATTCACTGCAGTGCTTGTATACGTCTATGGACTCAAATGGAATACTGTTTTTTACATACATAGGCACCCCCCTCACCCCGCAAAGAACTCCTTGAAAAACAGCCAGCTAATGTGTATCCTGGTAAAGGAACCCTCTGAATTGTCAAATTATTTAAGTGGTGCTCTGACATACCAATAATTTCAGAGTCTACATCTATAAGCAGTTCACTAACTTTATCTCTAATACCTCTTATATTTTGATGAAATATGCCAATTCCTTCTCTACTTGGAAACATGATGTCCTCTGAAGGTGAGCCCTTAGTTAGCTGATTTCAATCTAAAAAAAAGGTGCAGCTCTAACACCAACTACTAGAGGAATTTTTCCATGAGTGAACCTGCCACCACCCACTACACTGTCACCTATAAGCTTTGCCAGTCTCCCCTTCCCATACTTATTGAGGTGCAGGCCATGCCTAGTGAAACACGGTCTACTGATAGACTCATGCCCTCTACCATGAGCTCCCTCCCCAGCCCCATGTTAACATGCCTAACAGCTTTCTCCCAATCCCTGCCATGGACTCTCTTCTTTGCCACCAATCCTTCCAACCAAAGTCCACGTAATCCTAACACTGAATCCTGCCTCTCGAATTGCATACCACCACCCAAACATTATCCTGCCTCCCTCCCACCCAGCCACCCCCTGGTCACCTTCCAGGAATTCCAAATATCCAACTTGGCCTCAGAAGAAAAGCCAGCCTTTCATAGCCCCAAAACAGATCCTGACCTAATCATCCTACCTGCAGCAAAGATTCCATCACTGATGTTATGAGCCACAACGACTACCTGGCAGAACACCTCTGCCAGTTGTCTGACTACTCCACTTATAAACTCTGCGAGAGTGATCCCATCCCCTAAGTCCAATATCATCCAGTCCCTGCTTAAAGCCTTAGGTCCTTCTCAGAACCTCTCCTCTGAATCCACTTCCTTCCTCACCACTGTGACAACCTGCATACCCACCACATACTCCAGAAAATCCACCAACCCAACAATCCTGTATGCTCCACTGTTGCTGGTTATTGTACCCCACTGAAAAAAATTTGGCCCTCATGGTCAACACCTCCAACCAATTGCCCAAAATCTAATCTCTCACATCAGCGATACCAACCACTTCCTTCATCGACACTCCACCCCTTACTTCCTGAACCGCTACTCATCCCTATTGATACCACTCCCTTATATACCAACGTCCCTCATGCCCATGGTCTTGCCACTATTGAACACTAAAATCCCAATATCGTTCAGACTCCAAACCCACCACCTCTTTCCTCATACACCTTATTAACTTTGTCTTGACACACAGCTAATTCTCGTTTGAAGGAAGCCCCTTCCCCACCCCACAGCCTTGGGAATCTGTATGACACCCTCATATGCAATCTGTTTATGGGCCATCTAGAGGAAACCTTTCTAACCTCCCAAACCCATGGTCCGATTCAGGTTCATTGATGATATCTCCTTGATTTGGGTTCTGGGCCAAGATGCCCTATCCTTATTCCTTCACAACCTCAATACCCTCTCTCCCATCCACTTCACCTGGTCCTCCTAGCATATAGCCTTTCTGGACGTTGACCTCCTTGTCTCTGATGCTCCATCCACATCTCTGTCCACATTATACCCACCAACTACCCACAGTACCTGCATTTTGACAGCTGCCATTCCTTCCACACCAAAAAATCCTTCCCCCCAGCCTGGCATCTGCATCTGCAGTGATGCAAACTCCCTTGCCCATTATGATGACAGTGTCTCAAAGGCCTTCACAGGCAGGCACTATCCCTCAGACCTAGTCCACAAACATATTCCTCATGCCATAACCCCACATAAGCCCAACCCTCCTGCCACTCTAAGAACCAACTAAAAAAGGTGTGTCCCTTTTGTCACCCAATACCTTTTCAGATTGTTACAACTGAACTGCATCCTTTGTTCGGGCTTGGATTATCTATCATCTTGCCCTGATATGATGTACACCCTACCCAAGATCATTCCCACCTGACCTAAAGTGATGTTCCTTCGCCCACCCAACCAACATAACATCCTAGTCCATCCCTATGCCATTCCCAATCCCAACCCTTGACCATAGAGATCGTATTTCTGTGGAAGACCCAGTCCATCCACCCACCATAGGTTATCCTATCCCATTAGAGACTGGGCCACCTGTGAAGGCAGCCTCCTCATATTCCATCTGTGTTGTGATCTTTAACAGCTTTTCATGTTGGTATAACCATCAAGCAGCTGTCCACCAGGTTGAATGGCCACCACCGAACAGTGGCCAAGAGCAAAGTGGACCACCCTGTGGCTCAACATGCAGCTGAACATAACATGCTTGATTTTAATGGCTGCTTCACAACCCAGGCCATCTGGGTCCTTCCCTCCACCACCAGATTTTCTGAGCTGTGCAGATGGGAAATATCCTTACAACAAATTCTCTGCTCCCAACCTCAACCTATGGTAACCCACTGTCCCCACACCCTCCACCCAACAGTTTCCACCAACTCCACTCTCTGCACTCTCTGTCAATGCACCCACCAGTCTTCTCCCCTCTCTGCTTCTCTCCTTTGCAATTCCCTGTTTCTCCTTCCTCCCCCCCCCCCCTCCTTCTGCCTCTCCCACAGCCTCCCAACACTGTGCCTGGTAGGCTTGTCCTGCTGCTTTCTAATCACTGCACACTTCGGCAGACAGTGCTCTTCTCCCTTCCTCCCCCCTCACCCTTCCTCACCCCACTCCAGATTGCTGCTTTCGTTCAATGCGAAAGTTGCATTCTGGCTGCAGCGGCGACAGATAGCAGTCATGCATGTGTGAATGTGTGTGTGTGTTTTCTTTTCTGAAGGAGGTTTTGGCTGAAAGCTCAATGAGTAACAGACTTTTCAATGCACCAGTCAGCAACTGAACATGTTATCTTTATGGTGAGTAGCAATATGTCCTTTCCACAATATTAACAGGTCGAGTAAAGACATTCTGATCTCTCTTTTCTTTATGATGAAGATGGTTTGAGAAATAAAAGAGCCCCTGCTGCCACAGAAATAATATCATGACACATAATGGAGTGTACATAAGCAGAATAAGTTGCCTTCATTATTTTCAGGTCACCGGTGTGAGAAGGCATTAAGGCAGAAGTAGAATTGAATCTCTTTACTGTGTGTGGCAAATGATGTTCTCATTGTGGTATGTAAACCATATGAAGAGCCAGTAACTTATTACTATCTACTCTCTGTAACTGCTTGTTACTGTGCGTCACTGCAAAATATGGTTCAAATGGCTCTGAGCACTATGGGACTTAACATCTGAGGTCATCAGTCCCCTAGAACTTAGAACTACTTAAACCTAACCAACCTGACATCACACACATCCATGCCCGAGGCAGGATTCAAACCTGTGACCATAGCGGTCGTGCAGTTCCAGACTGAAGCGCCTAGAACCGCTCGGCCACACCGGCCAGCATATGTCACAGCAAATCCTGTGAATACACATGGCTAACAAAACTTAATTAAATTGTTTCTGCTTAGATTTATTAAAAAAAGGGAACTGACCGTAATCCAGATGAGGACTGTGAAAAGCAGGTTATTGGATTTTGCAGTTGATAAGAATTATACCACACTGCTTTTATCTATAAACATTGTTAATTTACGCTAATGATTCACAGTTATGGGTAGATCATTAACATAAATCCAAAATGAAAAGGAACATAGAAGAGAACCTTAGGGACTTCACACCAGACAGTACCCCAGTCCAATGTAATAGATACTCTTCATCCACATTCCATCACTTCTAAAATAACTTTCTACCCTCTGTTGGTGAGGTAGAACTTCAGCAGGTTACCTAATGAATAAATTATACCATAGTACTAAGCTTTTTCCAATCATAGAATGTTATTTACCAATTCAAAGGCATAATTTGATCACCTAATATACTCACTAGTTAATAGTTATTGTTTAAGGACTCTATATTGTTATTCACACAAAAAAGAGTGCCTAATCAGTTGGAAAATACTTTTAACTGCCATATTCCCTACTATTAATAACACAATCTGTGAGTGAATTCCAAAGTCTCAAGATGATTGATTAGCCCTGCATGGTATAAGTTTTTTGATACAGTCAGAAGTGAAATGGGTTATGTGGTTGTTCACCTTTGCACCTTTCCCTTTTTGGAAACACATTTTTCAATGACATATTTCATTCTGTCAGGATATACAGGGTGGCTACAATTAAATTTTCACTACTTGAGAAGGCAAATGATCGTAAGACAGTGAAACTTTGTGGAGACATTTGTAAGGACATGAACAAGAGAAATAATGAATAACTCACTGAAAGAAACATATTTTAATTTTAACATAAGACAGTAACATTTGTTAACTGCAGACATGTTTGTGTTCCAAATTACAAACATTGCTCAATGTGACAACCACCTGCATCCATGACAGCCTGGCACCACACGAGATACCATTTCACAATTGTTCGCAGTACTTTTTAAATGGTTGACCATGAAATGTTCAGATGTCATGACATATCTCCTGCACTGCTTGAAGACCACACATTGTGTCCAGCATTCTCAGCAATGGCAACATTAACTTCTTCAACAATTTGTGCAGAAATGGCCGTTGGTCTCTCATAGGAGCAATTCCCATACCACCAGTTATTTTGAACTTCCAAATCATGTTCTTCAACCCTGGTGCAGAAAGAGGACCTCTCTGTATTCCTTTAATCCATTGGTACTCACATAGAGCAGCAGTGCTATTGCTGTTGTTTACGAGTAAAGTCCTGCTCATCTTGTCCAGACCCATATTGACTGTGTGCAACTGTGATCTGTACTGCTGCTTATGTTTCAACCCTACAGTGCTGTATCAGTACCATCACCAAATGGCAAGTCATGACACTAACACCTCTAATGGCGCAAATCCTGCAGCACTCAGTCTTAGCATCATTCCTATAAAGTTAAGTATGGTACATATGCGGTAAATAGTTTTCTGTCTACACTGGCTTGAGTAGTGAACAGTTTAGTTATAACCACTCTGTATATGATGAAACAATGCTGGGTTCAAAATTTGACACAATGGTTCACTTATGTCACTAAAGCAAGTTCTCAAAAGCTCACTTGATATATCAGTAATGGAAAATCCTGATGGAATGTAAATAATTTAATGATTAAAGGCAACAATTTACCAAATAAACAAGACTGCAGATTTTTTGACACGCGTAACACAGCTTTACGACACTGTATCTTTTCAGCTCAACTGAGGTGAAGTGTTGTGTGAGATATGTTGGAATGGGTGAGAGGAGAAAAAAATGTTCAGAGTAAAGACACTTATACTGTCAAAATTTTATCAGTAAACTGTCGAAGTATTCATAATAAAGTTCCCGAATTTACCGCCCTCCAGGAAAGTTCTCACACTCAAATTATTCTTGGGGGCCAAGACTTGGCTGAAACCCAAAGCAAAAAGCTCGGAGACATTTAGCAAGTTGTGGACCTTACATCGCAAATACAGATTAGAGACCCTAAGAGGGGGATTGTTCATTACAGTTGACAAAAATACTGTCTCTATTGAGGACAAAGTTGAGCGTGACAGTGAAGCTGTCTGGTCACCCATAACAGGCATAGATGAAACAAAGTTAATTGTTTGGTGTTTTTACTGGCCGCCCAATACTACTGTGACAGTTCTAGAGACATTCAAAGAAAGCCTGTGGTCAGTAGCGCATAAGTACCCAGATCTTGCAATACTGGTTGCGCGTGACTTTAACCTACCAAGTATAGACTGGGATGTCTATGGATTCATTGTGGGGTGCACAGACAGACAGAAGAAACACTTTTGAACACGTTTTCTGAAAACTGTCTTGAGCAGTTAGCTCAGTAGCCCACATACAATGGAAATATCTTAGACCTTGTAGCTACAAATAGGCTGGACATTTTCGAGAACATCAGTATAGAAACAGGGGTAAGTGATCATGATGTCATTATAGCAACTATGGTTACAGAAGTTAATAAATCAGTCAAGAAGGCTAGGAGAGTGTTCCTGGTATGCAAAGCAGGTAAGCAGTTGTTAGCATCTCAATCAGACTTTCAGTAAGATGGACATAGAGGAATCATGGGCAAAATTTAAGCAGATTGTGCATTTTCAACTTTTCGCAGCATAATGGATAGTCCATTAAATTTTGGGCATGCAACCACGCAAATAAAATTTCCTCCACTTTTATTTTGGCCGTGTATCACCTGGCCATCCTCAGAGTGGGTCACACACTGATAACAAGATGCCAAGCATGACCTTATATGCTCCACTGCGGCAGTACTGCGCATGAGGGTCACAGGTGCTGGTCGGCAGCAAAGAAATACACTTATACATGCACTGCCTGTGGCGAAGGCGTACAGACATTCGATTCGCTTATCGATGTATGATTGGCAGCGGTGACACCATGATGACTTCTCTGCAGTTTAATTACCCCAAGAGCCAGATTCCATGCTTTGTCCAAATTAAAACAATTCTCTATTTATTAAATTATTAGCTAATTTGATATCTATAGCTTTCTTGAAGACAGATTCCCAAAAGGAAGAAGTGGATGTTAAAATCTTCACATCACTGTAATTCATGGAATTCCCTGTATCAATACAATGTTCGGCCACAGCTGACTTGTCTGGCTGTAATAAGCGTGTGTATCTTCGATGCTCCACACATCTCTCATGAACGATGTGTGCTGTTTGACCTATGTATGACTTGTCACAATTTCCGCAAGGAATCTGATACACTACAAAGCTGTAAATTGTCCTTCACAGAGCCGAGTAAAGCTGCAATCTTTGTGGGGGGCCGGAAGATCACCTGAATGTAGTGTTTCTCAAGAATATGGCCTATCTTTGAGGAAAGAGCACCCACATAGGGCAAAAACACACTAGATCTGAAGGAATTACTACCTTTTTCCCCATCACATACCTGCATTCTAGGTTTTGCATTGAATGCTCTATGAATTTGCTGTGGAGAAAATCCATTCGATTTAAAAATGCTCTTGAGGTATGTGAGCGCTTCTTGCTAATTGTCTTTATTGGATATACAGTGTGCCCTTTGCACTAAGGTCTTAAAGACACCTATGGTCTGTGAAGGGTGATGGCAGCTACTGGCAGGAAGATATAGATTTGTGTGTGTTGGTTTCCGATATACGGCATCTCCTAATGTGCCATCAACTTTATGTCAAACAACAACATCCAAAAAGGGGAGGCAGCCATATTCTTCTATTTCCACAGTAAATTTGATGCTAGCATGGATGGAATTCAAATGCTCAAGAAATCAATGTAATTCATCCATAATGAAATGATGCAAGTGGTATCACACACCTTACAAACGTCAAAAAAGGGAGCAATGAGGTGTTAACATTTAGAAAAAGCCTGTTGAATTGCTGTTTCCAACCTAATCATGGGCAAGGTGATACAGTGGTTAGCACACTGGACTCACATTCGGGAGGATGAAGGTTCAAATCCCTGTCTGGCCATCCAGATTTAGCTTTTCTGTTATTTCCCTAAATCACTCCAGGCAGATGCCGGCATGGTTCCCCTGAAAAGAGCACAGCCAATTACTCTCACCATCCTTTTTTCATCCAAGCTTGTGCTTCATCTCTGATGACAGTACTATCAACAGTAGGTTAAACTCTCATCTTCCTTCCTTCCTTCCTTCCGTCCTTCCTTCCTTCCAACCTAACCGAATGGTCAGTTGTGGATTTTCATTCCTGGAAATCACGCTGATAGGAGGACAAAAGGCCCCGAGATTCAAAAACCCTGCATAAGTAGCAGACAACCATCCTTTGAAGCAGTTTACAGAGCTTGTTGGTGAGGGTAACTGGTCAGTAGCTGTCAAGAGATGTTGAACTTTTGCCTGACTTAAGGACCTGAATGATGATACTATTTTGCCATTGTGAAGGGAAGACAACTTCAAGCCAAATATGGTTGAAGAAGCCAGGTAGATGTAGCTTTTGAGTAACAGGTGTTGGGTCATCTGATTATGAATTAAATTAGGGCCTGGAGCCATACTGAGGGATGAGGCAAAAGCCCAAAGCAGTTCCCATCCAGTGAAACGTCCGTTATGTATTTCATCTTTGTGGGGAGGGGGAGATGAAAGCTAGGGAGATGTCTCCAACTTGTATTTCTGCATTAGAAAGATAGCCAGGTAAGAAGAGGATATTAGTGCTGTTGCAAAGTGGATTGCAAGATGTTCAGCAATAACTGAAGCACCAGCGAGTGAGTGAGTGAGACAGTTGTTGATCTTTGGCAGCCTAGAAGACTTTGGAGCTTGTCCGATACCTGGGAGTAAGAGGCATATGTTCGCAAGTAGGAGACCTAATGCTCCCAGCTTTCCATCTTACTGCACTTGATTAGAGAAGTGAGCCTTAGTGCAGACTCACTTAAAAGTGAGGAAAGCAGGCTGTGAAGGATGCCAATTCGTTTGTACAGTCTGGCATAGAGGTGGTGAAGGTAACAGGAGGGGTTACAACTGCCAGTTAGCTCTTCAAAGCACCCAACATAGAATTTGATCCATCTGACAGGGGCAAGAAAGCAATAAGTTCACCAGAAGGTGGTCATTGTCCCAAAGATCATTATGTATTGACCAATGCAGCGAAGCCAAGAGATTGGGGGAAGAGATTAGGTCAGTAGGTGGAAAGGTGCCATGGGCAACACTGAGGTAAGTAGGACAATCATTGAGGGGACACAGATCATGGTAAGTAAGAAGATGGTCAACCAAAAGGCCTCATCAGGTGAAGCTGTACTCCTTCACAAGGGGTGGTGTGTTGAAATCCACAAATAGGAGAAAAGGGGCAAGGGTATGGTGTTGAATTAAGGTGGGCAACTCAGTTTAATTAAGTGATCCTCCTGTAGATAAATAACTGTTACAAATGGCGATTGCTGAGGTTGTTTTCTCCAACACCCCTATTGCTTCTAACATGGTACAGAGGGGGCTCCACTCATTGATGACATGTATGTGAACGTGAACCAATGTAAAGACCCCCAAATGCCCTCTTGGAGCCAGCATGTTTCTGACAGAATGCAAGTGCATTGGGGAATGGTCATAAGTGAAGAGTGTTTCTTGTAGAGCAATGCCAATATCAGAAGAGGGGCCTAGTGTCTGTGGCCAAGGGGCACAACAGGAGACAACTGAAATGCACAAATAGTAATGACAACTGTTAAATTATTAACTAAGAAACAGAATTTGATATATGGTTTCTGGGGATTAATATAAACACTAGTTGATTGCAAACTGAAAAGTCCCTCCCTGACATTGCTTGGATGGTGCTCTCAGTGACAAGTTCCGCCATTGAGCACTAAGGTGCCAAGGATGATTAGCTGTGGGCTCATGGACGCTTGGGATGAAAGTTGCATGACGCTCTGACCTCAAGTGCAGTTGAGATGCAGGTTCAGTGCAGAATTGCACTTGATGGCAACTGACAGAAGTCCAGTGAAGCATTGCATATGGGAGTGGCTAATGGAAGTTCAGCATGTGTCGGACAGCAAGTACTCTTGGTGAGGAAGAAGATGGCTCCATTTGATAGACAGTAAATGCGGCTGATACTGAGCTTGGAGCATGCACAGGTCACAGAGTGGTTGAGCAGTGGCCTAAATGCTCACCGGTGGATCCAGTGGATGAATAGTGGTGCAGCATTTTGTGGACATGAATTTTGTGGAAGCAAAATGGCACCTGTGACTGCAGTGCACCACACAGCAGCATGGAAGGCACCACCCAATGCCCTGGAAGCTGCATGAGGCTGTTCGAAAACAATCCAGCAAGTTGTGTCGATGTCTGCGGTTTCCGTGCAATCTCCCAAAGTAAAGTTACAAGTTGCAAGGTTGTGGCTTACCCAGATACACATCTGTAAGAGTGGTGGCTGCCTTGCAAGGTAGCAGTCCAACGTATACAATAATCCTCCCCCTTAAGGAAGAGATGGTGAAGCCATCTCAGAGAGGGCAGAGCTCTAGAAGGCAGGAGGGGCACACCCAAGGCAAGGAGGGCAATCCTGGAAAAAGAGAAGCATGCAGTATCGGCATAGGAAACAGGTGATCTAGCCACCTGCAGGTGGTGTGGGTAGGCCCCAGCATGGTCAGGGTTTGTCTAAAGCTTGAGGGAAACATGATGAGCAGTGATAGCAAATAGGCTGCAAGGCACGACTGTAGGCATGCTGAATGCTCGTGATGGGATACACTCAGGAGGGGAATCTTTGGCAGGGAGACACAGGGCAAGGACCATCAGAAGGTGAATTGTGGCCAGTGGTGACTGTTCCAAAGATCATACAGAAACAGAAGGGCGAGATCTGTACAGGAAGAACAGCCATATAATAGGAGAAACAGGCAAGCATATCCAAAGGATCACTGTGTGTGCTAGTAGCATTTCAAGGGCCCAGAAAAGCAGTGAACAATGAGAGGCAAAGACAGTCAACTGGTTCACACTCAGAATGTCATCCACACCATGAGGGGAAAGGTTCAAAAGAGTGGTGAGGGACCAGAGGAATGGGTGGAGCCTCTGCAAATGAAGGGAAGGAAGGCAACAACAAGGGTGAAGTGGCATCAGGCAGCTCCTGGTGCAGGACAGAGAGGAGCAAGGAGCAACCATCACCCAGCACAGTCAGTGGAGAGAGCAGCACTATCATCACTGAATGAAAGGGAGGAGTCCCTGGAACGTACATTCTCAATGGGAATAAGAGATGTAGAAGATGAGGCAAAAGGATAAGGAGCCATGGAACTCTGAGGAAGGGGTGACTTGATGAGGGCAGTGGCACCAGCGGGGAAGTGAGATCATGGCAATGAAACTGGCTGCAGGGCCAATTTCAGTGTCACTTGGGACAGCCATGTGTTGTCAGGACTGACTACAACAGGGCCATCACTGAATGTGCCAATAACAAGATTGTTGGCACAGGAGGTGGCAGCTGCCACAGTGGAGTCAGGTTGGCACACTGGCTCACAATTGGCAGGCTGTTCCTGTAGCAGTTCATGCTGCATACACTTCTGTTCCAAATATTCCTACCAAAATTCCAGAAACCGTTTCTCCATCATGATGAACTATCAAACACACAGTATTCAGCTTGGTTGCCAGTGTAGTGTCTGTGACCAAGGGGTGGGACAGGTGACAAAATGAAGTGCTCATGTAGCAATAGCCACTGCTCTTTTATTAACCAAGAAACAGAACTCTATACACAGTTTCTGGGAACAAGTGCCATTACTACTTGATTGCAAACTAAAAATTCAGTCTCTGACAATGCCTGGAAAGTGCATACAATGAGGAGGACCATGAAAGCCACAGTCAGTGGTGAGCAGGAGGTGTTGAGGATGATTAGCAATAGGTCCAGCAAGGCCATGGGCTCATGGATAGCTGAGACGAAAGTACCACAAAGCTGTGAGCTCGATTGCAGCTAAGATGCAGGTCCAGCATAGCACTGCACTTGAGAGTGGCTGGTGGAAGACCAGTGAAGCATTGCACTTGCAGCTGACAAAAATCCAGAAAGCAGTAAATGGCAAGGGGAAGATGATTCCTTTTGATGGGATGCAGATATAGTCAGCATTGAGCCCAGAGCATGCACTGGCTGCAGAGTGGTCAAGAGACACTCTAAAAACATGCCAGCAGATGAATACTGTCATGGCATTTCATGGGCATGTGATTTTGAGGAAGTGCAATGGTGGCTGCAACAGCAGTGCTGTTTACTCCAATATGTGTGTCATATATCAGTGAGGTTGGCACCATCTGATGTCGTGGAAGCTGGGTGATGCTTGGCTGGAAACAGCACAGCAAAATTGTGTTGATGTTAGGTGTTTTCATGCAATCTCTCAGAGCAGAGTTTCTAGTGGCAGGGACTGTGACATACTTGCATTACACATCTGTAGGAGTCGTTGCTGCACCACAAGTTAGCCTCCCATTGTATACAATATGAAGGAACAAGTGGTGGTGTTATGGCAGTTGACAGAAATATCTATTATAGCTCCACTGAATGGCCATGTTATGGGTGTCTAGGTAATGCATGAAGGAGATGGGAAGGTCTGTCATACCTGGCACCACTGCCTGCCACTGGTGGGGATGGAACCACATCAATGAATTTGGGTTCATCATCTGACTGCCTAGAGGGATATGGTGCCTCTTGGGACACTACAGCAGCCTTGTTGCAATTCTTCTTCTTCTTCTTCTTCTTCTTCTCCTCCTCCTCCTCCTCCTCCTCCTCCCCCTTCTTCTCGGCCTTGAGTGGCCAAGATTCTGCAAGGATCTATTAGTAGTGAATGTAATAGATGAAGAGCAGGCAGCCCTGGGACCCACAGGCTACCTAACCTTCAGTCATTGGCTGGTGTCTGGCCTCTGATCTGTGGGTTTCTAGAGAGGGTTTCTGAGAGGTTGCCCTGTCACCTGTAGAACTGAACAGGAAGCTGCTTCTTCAGCTTGGGTGTGGGAAATGGTTTGCAAAGGAGGTGCTGTCAGAACCACAAGTGAGAAGGACAGTGGTGGGGGTGTGGGGCAGCAGGTTTGCCATTTTTATAAGAGCCTGACAACTATTTTTGTGGTCAGCCAGAAAGTGATGGAGAACATACTGATCATAATTCCCAGTTAGCAAGTCCACTTTCTTCTAGTGCTCACTGAAAGAAAATGTTTCTACTTGCTATTTACTCAGCGAGATCAGGTACTGTTACTATAAATAAAAGTTTTGAGTTCTAGCGGATTAATACGTTCAGAAAGAGATTGCATGCACAAACGTAATTACATTCCTGATAATAATAATAATAATAATAATAATAATAATAATAATGTCCCTGTCATAAACAGCACTAGTAGCAGTTCAAAGGCAACCTCTCTAGTAAGTTCCAAGTAGAATGGTCTATCACCTTGTCTTCCAATCATCAAAGTTAATTGCTCACCACACACATGGAAAATAATCTTAATACTTGCCACGTGGTTTTGTCAACATTGCAGGTGGCATACAAACAGTTACTTCCATGAAATCTAAGCAATTCAGGATGGTGTACAGTCCTTGTGAGTTCACTTCCTACTTTTACCAAACATGTTAGGTAGGCATCTAGCTCTGACATCATGCGAGGCAGCACGTAAGCCAGTGTTTGACCGATGCAGACAGATGGGTAGCTCGGTGCGAAGTGCCTCTTCCCACTGCCTCTCTGGCCATATCTACACATGGGTGCAATGGATGGCTGAATGGAACATCTTCGCCAATCACTCTAGGCACAGTCAGCAGCATCTAAATGGCCACTTTCTTGGACACATATTATTTAATGACTCTGTTGTGTATCAATTTACAACCTTCATAATTTTTATATGAATGAAGTTGAGTTGGCCTTAGTTATTGAAAAAGTTTCAGCCCAGCTGCTTTTAAGCTTTGCCGGCTAGAATTTTTAGAATGGAACTGACAGTAGAACATGACCTCTGAACTACTTCTTTAAGAGTCCTTGTATTGATTGTTATTTACATTAAAGTTTTGACACTTGGTACAGTTGTACTATTTAATGAATGGAATCAAGTGCTGTAATTAGAACTTTCTATCATTAATACAAATGATACTTAATCTATTATGAATAAGGACGTTTTTGTTCCAAATTTAGTTTTTAGTAAATAACTTAAAAACTAATGGAGGTAGCTTAACAGAGTCACATAGTTGATGTTTTTATATCAAACTATGCTTCATACGAATTTTCATCTTTCTGATTCTAAAATTTAGCACCTTCAATCTTTCATAGAAATGCCGATTTTGCCCAAAATATTGCTCTGATCAAGTTGGGACTTGTAACTTTTGCTTGTGACATATATTTGCACATCCTGAACAATTTCTGGGTTTCTAGCTTCATTATTTAGTGCCACTTATTTTTTTCTTAAAATAATGTATTTAGCGAAACATATTCATCTGATCATTCTGAGATTTATTAGATTTAACATTAATATACTGAAGCATATATTGATAAAGTTTGGAAAAGTTACTTTAATTATGAATTTCATTGTTAGATTATGGCACAATACTTTGTTTGGTATGCATAGACACGTTATGATGACACAGCGCTAATAGCAGCGAACTGTAGTAAGTCCTGGCACACTCATTCACCTCTGTCTCTCTCAAATGATACAGCACTTGTTTTGCCACAGGGGAGATGTGGCTTTCTCATAATTGGTCACCACTTCACAGGATGTAGGCATTCATATTTCTTTCACACCTTGGTATATTAAAGAAGGTCAGTAGATTATTTTTCTTATATCTTTTTTTCCTTCTTAAAGAATGGGCAAACAGGTGAACTAGGAGGATGATGTTCCATGCAGTTGATGCATAAAGGCAGTAGCTCACAAGGACTACCTTCATGGAGCAATCAACCACAGTTTCCACACTTTGGTCCATGAAGCAGTAGGTTGACTTATGGCCAAAGTGTAAGCATTGGAAGTAATGCATGGGTGGCAGGACTTAAGGTTTCATGTCACATCTGAACACTTTTTCTGGGAGGACATTTTCTTTGAAGGCTAAAATGAAAGTGGCCGTGTTTGTGTAATTATCCTTGGGACCTTTTTGTATATGCAGGTAAAAATGTACCACTCACTGTTTGAGACTAGCCCATTGCTCTTCATCTGTCTGTAGTGTAAAGTCTGAGTGGAAGATGACTCCTTGGACCACACTCAAAGTTTCATATGGACAATGGTTGCTGGTATGTCACCCAGTAATTCACATGCCTGAAGTTCTGCAGATTGTGCAGCAAAGCAGGCTTTAATTAGTAATGATCCATCATGCATTTTTCCGAATGTCCAAACTTCAAATTTATCTTCAATTTGTCCCACAAAAAAATATTTGTTCCACAAAAAATTATGGTTTTGTCACAGTAAAACTATCCTTATCCATTCAAGTAAACACCAGGTACTGGATAAATTGTCTTGTTCCCAATCATCTGGATTGTCCCTATCCCCATAGAGTGGCCAAGGTAGGGAAAGCAGTAGGATTATAACTGTCTGCATTGAAATTTCTGTACTTGTCTGTTGAGACATCCAGATTGGAATTGCCATTGTTTCTGTTTAATTTGATACATTTCATATGTGAAATTTCCTTCCTGATCCCATCCACTCCAATCAAGGGAACTTCCCATGGGCACCATCTAGCCACAGCAAAGGTCATTTGGCATGAGGGCAATTGCTGAGACTGCTGATGCCCCAGGAAGATGGACATCTACTCTACATCTACATCTACATACATACTCCGCAATCCACCATATGGTGCATGGTGGAGGGTATCTCGTACCACAACTAGCATCTTCTCTCCCTGCTCCACTCCCAAACAGAACGAGGGAAAAATTACTGCCTATATGCCTCTGTACCAGCCCTAATCTCTCTTATCTTATCTTTAGTATCTTTTATCCCTGCTCCACTCCCAAACAGAATGAGGGAAAAATGACTGCCTATATGCCTCTGTACCAGCCCTAATCTCTCTTATCTTATCTTTGTGGTCTTTCCGCAAAATATAAGTTGACGGCAGTAAAATTGTACTGCAGTCAGCCTCAATTGCTGGTTCTCTAAATTTCCTCAGTAGCGATTCATGAAAAAAACACCTCCTTTCCTCCAGAGACTCCCACCTGAGTACCTGAAGCATTTCTGTAACACTTGCATGATGATCAAACCTACCAGTAACAAATCTAGCAGCCCGCCTCTGAATTGCTTCTATGTCCTCCCTCAATCCGACCTTCCTTGGCATTCATGGGGACCTAGCAGCTCAGACATCAGCAGAATGATTCCTGCGGCATCAAGAGGCTGTACCAGAAGTGTACGTAATGACCCCACCATGTCAGAGAGGCCAGCACATTGATTTTTAAGCACATGCAAGTTACTACACAGGTGATCTTGAACACTGCATGCAGACACTGGTCTCTCATGTCAAGCAACACATTTTTCACCTCCACATACCTCTTCCCCTTCTGCACTCAGCACGTAAAGTCTTTCTGCATAGAGCACTCAAATATTGTGACTTTGTAATGTTATGAGATGACACATCGTGACCTGCCCAACACCCCTACTCAGGTCCCCAGAAGATGCTTCAAAGAGATGATCAAGCCTTCGAGATATTACTAAATGGTAAGCCTACAACAGTGGCTGTTAACCAAACTCAAATCTGTGTGGACCGTACAAGATACCTCACCAGAAGACAGCACTTGCCAAGCTCTCCTCTCTGCTACACCTGTCAACCCTCCCATTACTGGCACTGTACCATCAGCCTTCAAATTGCTACTAGACGTCCACAGTTTCCCCCCTGAAGAATTCAACATCAGGCTCTTAGACAACTACCTCCTCATTGAGGATCACCACACAGATGACCAGACTGCAGATGGCTCCATCACATGACACTTCCACAAGACCAACAAAGTACCACACAACACTGATACCACTGCTCTCACCTCTCATTTTGCAACCAACGGCATCCTCACAACCACAGCCTCACTTTTGCCTCCAACTGAAATCACACCATTACTGATACCATCTGGTCCTGGCGATGCATCCACACTCCTTCGACCTCAGTCGCCACCAGACACCTGTGCTATGTCCATCCCCAATGCACATCAGCCTGCCTCCATGACTGCCACCTGTACACCATCTGGAATTCATTACCTCCCAACAACTACTCCGCTGCTACAGACAACACCACCCCCATAAGACCTACCCCCATCTCCACAAAGTCTTGCCTCCCTCACTGTGCTCTGCACTATTGGGCTGGAGTGGAGGACAGGGGTGGGGGTGGGGGCGATGTGAAAAAACTGTGTTAGCAAATATCATCACTAGTGATCCATTGGGACCTTGCAGGTTCTCTCTGAATGACTGTTAGTCTGCCTTATGTCTTTGTTGAGTTTGCTTGCTTCTGAAGTGTAAACTTCTTTCATTAATAATAGTCTGTTTGTTGTGTGATTATTCTTTGTCATCACTGCCTATACCCTGTAACACTACAAGTAGATTAGTTTTCTCATACCCCCAGAGAATTATACTATACCTAATTCCTGAAAAAGTATGCATAATAGACAGTTCTTTTACAGCTAAATCAGTGATACTATATGAAATGTTCATGACAAATGAAGGTGTTGAGTCAACTCAGTATGCTGTCCATATGATAACTACACAACATATTTTTATTTACAAAGTTGTCAGTGTCCAATTTTTTGTACATGTAGCTTATTTCACTTATACATTGCTCTGATTATTTTGTGGTGAAATGATTGATTTCTGTTTTTCAAAGTTTAATTTCAAATTATTTTTTACCCTCACATCTACTTCCCCAAGTGACTGCTCAGTATGACAGATAAGGCCTTCATTGGATTTAAACTAGATTTCTGCTGCTGAGTCTTCTGCATAAAGGATGCAGATGTACATGGTGTTGGACTGATTTGCAAAGCAATAAGCATTGACACCTGACATGGCATTATCAATATTTGCCAGCAGCATATCTCTGATGCAGAGATTTACCCACCTGCCAGTTGGTGCACATGTGCACCCTTGCAAAAACTTCTTAAGGTGTCACAGATCAAGCAAGAGGGTGGTCACAGGACACAGGGGCACTGATCCTAAGCTCTGCAGCGACAGTTTGTTGTCACTGAGGTCACATGGTGGATCGTTAGGCCCATGTTGTCAAGCAGGCAGCAGTTCTGGAATGGTCTGATGGTGTGTTAAGTCACCCATAGATGAGCAGGTCACTGTGTTCCTGTCTTCTCAGAAGTGATGTAACAAGCTACACCCATGGACTTCAGCACTGGACTTTATTCTGATTTCAGTGGCCCCAATCATTCCATCTGTTTGGGTTGAGGCTCCTTGTGTTACTCACCATCAGACTATATTTATTTGGGGATTTCTTGTGATTCTGCAGGATTGAATGCACTCGCTCATGTGGTTTTTGAAAAGGGGGGTGCAATTGCCTTGGGCACATGGTGAAATTATTAGAGGTAGTTATTTGTGTTTCTATTGGAGCTGTGTGAGATGCACACAGGGAACATTAAAAGTTGCATAGTCTTTAAATGTGTTGTCTTTCCTCTGCTGTAAAAGCCCGTGAAAACTGGTTGGCATTAAGCATGGGCAAGATGCAAGGGTATGAGGAAGCAGGTGAGGTTTAAGTCCTGCAGTCATATCTACTGGTGGGGTCCCTCTAGCCCTTAAGTGCTGCAGAAACTTATCTTAAGTGTGCTTTAAGCCCTTGCCCAGCTCCAGGACAGCTCCTATCAACTTATGTATCTATGTACTCAGTGACGGGTTGGTAAAGCCCATTCTGTAATATGTTCTGATTTCATCGAGTTTCCTACCATTGTGCTTAATGCATTGTTTGTTAAATTTTTTTAGTAGCTGGTGAGTTCCCACTGGATGACACTCATTAAAAGTCATTACTTACTTGCCACACGTTGTTGGGGCAGATAACAGGGGAAAAGCCCATGCGTGAAGTGCCACAGTATGAAATATGATATGCTGGTATGAGCGTAATGAGTGGAACATAACAGTGTCATCCAGTGGGAAATGATTAATGATAGTGCAGATGTGCAATAAATAAAACAAGATCATTTCAGTAGCGGACATGAAAATTAGGCTATATTTAAGTAACACAACGTTCAACCAGTGTCAGCACACAACATTCAATCAGTGTCAGAAGACATAAACAATATTTAATCACCCAGATACACATACATATTATGATACAAATGTTGTATAAAATATGGGACAATGAAAAAAAAAGAAATAAATAAAAAGAAAAGAAAGAAAATAGAGCTACCTTGACTACCCTAGTAGGTTTTGTCACTAACATGAAATCTGTTGATTCTTCAAAGGATGAAAGTGGCGATTTCAGTCCTTATTTAGTACACCCTGTGGACTTTTTAATAATAAAGTGAATTGTATGTTTTGGCTTGGAATAATTTTAAGTACAAACATAATTGTGGAACTAAATGGTCCAGAGAAAAAGAAATGAATGTGGGAATATCATTACCTAAAATTATTTGCTAACACAGATATGTTTTCATTTAGTACAAACATGTTGGTAAAAGCAATTTTATAATGGAAGTATAGTGTGGTACGCCTCAAAACAGGGGTAGAGACATGCCAGAAGTGAACGAACTACTTCCTGTCAGGATGTGAGAAATGAAATTGAGGCACTATGCAGACAGATTTCATATGGTGAAGTGTACCCTGCTTTAGGTGAATTGGGGAGAGTTGAAATGGCTAGAGAGGCTGTTCTGTGCCTAAGGTCAGGTGCATGCAAGAAAGAAATGGCCCTTACCATACTTTCTGTAGAGAAGTCTCACAAGAGGTACACGCAACAGTCATTTGGTTTGGTGAATCTACAGAGGGATAACCTAAACCATTTTTGGTAGGGAATGAATAGAGGACACTTTCATCTGAAAAGCAAAATGATTGTACAGTATCTGACCATAGAAAAGATTGAACACAATTATTAAGGTTGGAAAAGACATGTTGAGTGACAATTAGTCACTTCGTCAAAGGGGATAGCCAAACTACTTAGGGGCAAACAGATTTGCCATGGAGCCAATTGTGCTAATCTCCATTCCATGTATGCTGACATTTTAAAACACGAGATTTGGATTGTTAATGTGAAATCACAGCTGTTACTTAACACTGCATTTCAATTTAAATGAAGAAAACACATCCCATGCTCTTATAAGCTAGAAGCAGAATTATTGTTATGGAGAGTATAATGATCAAATCCGAATACTATGGTATGGTCAGTTACTAGAGATGTATTCCACACTAACTCTTCAAGACCAAATAAATAATCATGCATGAACATTTAACGAAAATATTGAATACATTTATTAAGAGAAAAAGAAAAGGATAACAAATTGTAATATGGTATCATAAAAAGTGATATTTACTTTAACGAGTGTGTTAATGCAGTTTTACATGACATCTTTTGCCTCAGTGGGGGATCTGCAGTGTAACAAAGGTTATTTGTGAGAATGACCTATGTTCCACTGAAGACACTAATGCTGGCAAAAGATAGCTGCGTCTTTTGTAAACATTTTATGTGGTGAGAAAAATATATTTTGCACACTCCAATCTGTGACCTGCGCAGATGGCGTGTATGCAATGACAGGGGGCAGAAGACGTGTTCATTTCATAGCTGGAAATAGTGACACTCTCTTACAGCATCGTCGTGCTTGGAGACAAAGTCGAGAAGAATAAGTACACACATGACCGTGGTATGGAGTAGCCAGACCATGAGAACAAAACAAAAGGGTGACTATAATTGAAGAAGAACAGTGAAAGGCAACTTAGACCACATCAAACTGACAGGGCCACCACTCATGGTGTGACACTCGGGTCACCACACACACGAAAGGGAAACACTGCAGTATCCCTGCAAAAATTTCTTAAGGCATCACAGATGAACCAAGAGGGAACCAAGAGGGCAGTCCTAAGCTCTGCTGTGAGCATTTTAGTTTTGTTGAGGTCGTTTGGTGGATCACTGGGCCCTTGATGTCAAGCAGGCAGCACCTCTGGAAGGGGCCAACAATGTGTGTCAAGTCACTTTGGATAGGCAGGTTGCTGAGTTGCTGTCAGCTCAGGAGTGAAGCGACAATCTGCACTCATGGGCTAGTGCACTGGGCTTCATTCTGACAGTGGTGAGCCTAGTCATTCCATCTGTTTGGGCTGAGGCTCCTTAGGTTACCCACTGTTGAACTACATTTATTTGGGTATTTCTTGTGATTCTGTAGGATTGCATACATTCACCTTTTTTTTCCATGTGTGAAGTTATTAGAGGCAGTTATTTGTGTGCCTAAGGGAGCCATGTGAGGTGCTCTCTGGGTGGCTCTAAGCACAGATATGATGCCAAGGGTGTGGGGGAACAGCAAGATTTAAATCCTGTGGTCGTATGTAGTGGTAAGCCCCCTGTCACCACTCAGTGTTGCAGAAACTTATCTTAAGGGTGCTTCAAGCCCTTGCCCAGCTCCAGTACAGCTCCTGTCAACTTATGTTTATGTGCACTCAGTGATGGACTCTAAATCTCATTCTGTAATATGTTCTAATTTCCTCAAGTTTCCTACCATTGTGCTTAATGCAGTGTTTGTTGATTTTGTTTGGTAGCTGGTGAGTTCTCGCTGGGCGACACTAGTTAAAGGTCATTACTTACTTGCCTATGAATTACTTGTTTAACGAACTGATAGCAGCTTAATATATTTGGTACTTTGTACCTAATGTGGTTATTTTTCTTAAAACAGGCCAATGCCCAATGCCTAGCTTGGTGTGGACTGTGTTTTTTTTTTTTTTAAAAAGGGCAACATCCTTTGGTTGTTTATTATAAAGCAGATTAAGAAGTTTTAATAGTTCGATGGTTGTATGATTTTAAAAAGGCTGAGGTTCATTAATTCCATGCTTTTCTCTGTATGGACATATTTATCTGTATAAACAATTTCCAAAAGGGGCAGTGTCTGAAGTCTGGGTTAAGTTTAACTGGGAGCTGCACTAGCTCTACTGACCAATTGCAAGGTTAAGAGCATTTCTGTGCATGACCAGATGTTAATTCTGCTTACCTTTGTCTATATTGGTATTCTTAACTGTGTAAATAATTTCACAAAAGGTGCAATGCCCAAGGTCTGGGTTAAGTTCAACTAGGAGCTACATTTGCTCTGCTGACAAATTTCAAGGTTATTAGTATTTTGGTAGTAGGGTTTCTGCCCAAATATTAATTTTGTGTATCCTTGTCCATTTTGTATACTTAACTGTGTAAATAATGTTCCAAAAAGGGGCAATGCCTGAACTCTGATTAGGTTCATCAAGAGCTGTGCACACCCCATGGGCCAATTTCAGAATTATTAGTATTTGCTAATGTTTTTAAGTTTTAATAATGTTCTTTTCTTAAGTTGTAATGGTGTACTTAAATGTTTTGGATTAACTCAAGTGTAGTCAAGGATTGTGGTTCTAAAGAATTTAATTACTAGATTTTGTAAACAATTGTGTTAATGCAGAAACTCTATATTTGCCACACATTGTGGTGCATATTTGTAAGCTGTCAATAATGTATCAGAGGGACATAAGCCTGGTGTCTAAGAGAAGCTCACTGGATCATGTTGTGTTCCAGACAATCTATGCCTGTGTAAGATACAAAGAGTTGTTAAATAAACAATGTATCAAGATGCTCAGTGGCTGTCCATTCCCAAACCATTATTTCCAAGTCTGACTTGTTCCAAAGGTTGTCTTCAGATCCCTATCCCTGGCCTGAAGGTTTCAACAGCATTGAACCTCTATGAACTATCTAAAAGGCACTGTAATCTAGTTGATATTGTTTTATGAAACTTCCTTACATTAAAATTACACACTTTACTGGGACTCAAATCCAGAAACTTGTCTTCCATGGCTAATGCCCTTATGAACTGAGCCATAAAGGCATGATTCATTATATAATATCACAGCTTTAACTCTCACCAACTTTGCAAACTTCACATCAGCTCTCATGCATACCTTGCTGCAGTAACACTCCTGGAAGAAAGGATATTACAAAGAAACAGATTAACTAAAGCTTTGGGAATGTTTCAAGAGTGAACTGTTTACTCTCAGCAGAGTGGGTGTTGTTTTGAAATTTGCTGGCGGATTAAAATTGCATACCAGACCTGGACTCAAATGTGGAAACTTGCATATTACAGACAATGCTCATGTTGGCTGAGCTGTTCAGGCATGACTCACTATCCACTTCCACAGCTTTAATTCTACCACTACTTCTTTCCTAATTTACAAACTTCACAAAAGCTCATGGCATACCTTGATAGACTAGCTCCCATAGAAGGCCCACTCTAACAGCCAGTAATATCAGTGCTGATGTCTGTTATTGTAAGACACTCCTGAGCATTTTGCTATTATATTCATTTCACTAATCAAGCTGATTGTCAAGTGAAACTCTGAACTGATCTCTAAAGAACTGAATCTACCCCATAGTGCTATGTGTCTGCAACCTCACAATAGATACCGGTACCACTTTAAATTCCTCACCATATGACTAGATCATATTCAATTTAACATTGGAGACTGAGGACAAAAGCCAATGGAGAAGTCAAAAAATTCAGAAGCAGTTTGACAGTACACAGCATAAAGTAAAAGCTAAATGTAGGAAAAAACGTTTTAAGAAGACCAAGAAGGGCTTATTACCAGGCAGTGGTCAAGGGAAAGGAATGTAAGAACTGTACAATCATCTTTGCAAAGTGATTAACTGTTACATAGAATTGTAACCTATATTTAGGCTCTTTGGTGAAGGATCATGGGAAAGAAGATCATGTATTGATGAAAGGAGGAGGAGGGGTAATTGTTTGGATCTAATCTTATTTATACATTTGAGGATGACATCAGGAGCATTGCTGAAAATGTCCCTCTTGCTAATGTATAGATCGCATCACTATTTCAGTGGTATGATAATATCTGACTGGGGCATTCTGTGGAATGCATTACCACACAGCATGGAAAATTGCTCAGGGGAAGTGAGCATTCACTAGTGGGTGTGACTGGTGAATCCTTATTCTGTCGCATCATACATGCAACGGTTTTCGTCTGACTGTTCCCAGTAAGATGCTACTTGCATGAATAATGGCCAGAAGCATCCAGTGTGACCAAAGCAGTAACTATCTTAAGCCAGTGATTTCTAATGTGTTCTATTGGCCTATATCAGAGTAAATTCATCCAAAAGACAGAGAGCTTCAGAATAAATATAGTCATGGATGAAACAGCTACTAGTAAAACAAAATAATGATGTTTTGACAAAGGTAATCATATAAAACAAAATGTATTTAGTGGCTTCCATCAAAACACCAGAAGCTTCATTAACTAATGAAACAGGAACTTCTCATATCCTCAAAGGAAAAGGAATGGGTAGAAAGTACAGTATTTCTGCATACATGGAGAGCATACCAAAACATGACATGGAATTCACTGAAATGAAACAGTTCTTTGATTGCTGTAGCACAATATTTGCTGAGGATAAACATAAACTTGTAGTGCAATACAGACAGTTTACACGGTACCAGCAGGAAATACGGCTACTCGCATGAAGTACATTAATCTTCATAAAGCAGCTGGAAACAGTTTTCATAAGATTATGCAGACTTCACTGCTGAATCTTTGCTTCTGAAGACTTAATGATGATTTTCTGACTGATGATGCTGACTGAGGCCACCTACAGTGATTGATGTGTGTTTTGGGTTATTTTCCACAAAAAGTTTTCAACGAGGATTAAAGGTCACAGTGCAACAGTCATTAAAAATGTGTTTTTAGAGCCAACAACCTGTTGTGAGATTTAGCTGAAAATAATTAGTCAATAGTTTATCTGATCATGATGGTCAAACTTTAACCATAAAATATACTGAATACTTAAATACACACCACAGAAGAAAAGTATTGCTCACTGGGAAGAATGCTGGAGAGAAATTTGTAAAGCATACAGTATAGACAGTAAATTTCACTCTTTCTGAGATATATTTGTGGTGGCACTCTGATGTATTAATCTTGCTGACTAACAACTACGGTCTCATGCAGGCCATCTCTGGAATGATGAGTGTGCTTTAGTTGGTTCTATGGCTGTTTTTTGTATGGACATTGTCTTGTATTATGGTTATTTGTGACATAAAGAGAGTGCTGTCTCATTTTGAGAATGGTTATCTGTCACCCTGGTCCTATCCTGGGATAGGAGGCCACAATGGTGACCCGCGACAACCGCATACTGATTTATTTTCACTCTGATTCAGATACTAAGTATCGACCATGCAACCATTGTATGCTGCATTCCATAAGACAAGACAATGATTTCAGTGTCAGGGTGTACAGCACTTTGCAATCTACTCTTCAGCAATGCACCTTCATCAAACATGAAATTACACTCACCATCGCAGTGCTTCAGCAGTGAATAATGATGTCAAATGTTGGTGTACTACAAATAATTTACCATGTGGCTTCATTCCCACCCCTGCTCTGCATGAAAATCAGGAACGTACTGAGCCACAACAGTCCAACCAGTCAGATTCACTATTGTTCGCTCTGGCCGATGTCTTCTGCACCGTGTGTGAAATCTTTCACCCCAGTGCTGGTGCAACCTGCTACACAGTTCTCAGACATTCCTACCATGTGGTTCAAACAAATATGGAACATCTGCCTGTTGTACTTCACAGTAGTCGAAAGTATCCTCATCACATATTATGTCACTAGTGACGGTGCTAAATTTGTTATGCTGCTCAATCACTTAGGAGAGCATGCTGATGTGATAACTGACATTAGCCCCCGGCAGATGACAAGTACATTGTAGCAAAATTAGCTCTTCTGCAACATCTCTATGGATGCCAGAAGAACAACTAAAACAAGTGATTTATAGTAAGCAACTGGGAACAGGACTCCATTACAGCTGTGGCACTGGTTATGCACATTAGCTGATTATAAACTGATGCCGGACCACATGACTGGACCTTATGGGTGGACGAACTTCCATTAGAAGTGCAACTCGCCACTGAATTGTTGGATAACAGGCTCAAATTAGTAGACAGAATCTTTGCCATACTCTAACATTGGCACTACATCAGTACCATCAACAATAATACCACCACACATGGAAGGGACCGATGACCATCGCAGTCTGGTCCCTTTAAATCCCACAAACCAACCAACCAACCACCACACATGGACTGCAGCACCAGCCTTGGCACGCCTGCCCACTCGCTGAATCTGAGTCCAGCCTACCTTGACCAGTCTCTGCCAACTGTCACGTCATGGCCCTAACCCCTGACAGTGGCCTCGATGCAAATGCAACAACCTCTCAAGTATATGTCAACTGCATCCCCCATGATGCCACACCTTGTGAACTTTCTTGGTTTCACGTGCAGTTTGTTAACACTGCACAAAACTGTCACCTGCCTTGCGACTACCGGAAATAGAAGTGTGGTCCATGATAGGTGCACTGGAGGGACCATGGAGTCTATTCAAGTCACCTGATCTCACACTATGGTATTGAATCATCTCCCATGTCACTGCCACACAATGGTAGCAGACTTTACATCCTTCACCACTCACACCAACAGTATATTCAGGCTCCGACATGAGTATGCACCTCTGGCCCCACCCTTCATCACACAGCAGTTCTGCTATACACCTACTTGCAGCAAACAACCTGTGGTCACCATCTAAAGTTCTGAGCATCACATACTGGATCTGGGTCTCTACAATGTGATAACATGGAACTTCCTCATCATGGGCATCAGTGAACCTGTACACAGTATCTACTTCCTTTGCTATTTCTGACTACTAACAGATTTGACTAGTGGTACAGTAGTATCACTGAGACAGCAACATCATCAGCCATGTTCTTCCAGCAACACAGCACACCCCCACCACATCTCCTTTGGACGACACACAGTGTTGCACTTTGATGGATGATTGTCGTCGTTATCTACAAGCTGTATCATGTCACTCAGCAAAATCCAACAACTCCAACTACTCCACTTTGAGACATGTCTGGATTCCCTGCACCTACAGCAGGAAAACGACACCATACGATGGAAATCCACAAGGTATCAGAGAAACTCACTGCGCATATGCCTTCTACAAATTTATCAGACACAACAGTCACATCCACTTGCCCTTGACCACTTTGCCGCACTGACTCAACTCAGTCTAGACACGACAGTGGCAGTCTCTGAGTAATTTCCCCTGTCAACACAACCTACAATCTTCAACAAGTATAGTAATGTGCCTCTTGCTCATATGCTTCTCACTGAAACTCCAAGAATTCCTGCACCTGCAGTCTCTCTGCAAGTGTTGTTTATGCAATGTGCTATCAGAAATGGCATGGTACACAAGATTACCATACCACCAGGCTTCCTTGCCACAGTCTGCAAAAGTTACCAATGGATGAGCTCTGTGCCACTATGGCAGCAATTGATGAACAAGCCAGAGTTTCGAGACCTTTGGATAGCTTGTGGGCCCAGGGAAGATAGGACTGTACATCATGTGAAGACTGCAGCACCCTTAAGACTCATATGGTAATTATTGACAGTTACCCAATACCGAACATTCATGATTTTGCCCACTACCTTGTGGCTGCTTCCATTTTCAGTGTGCTTCATTGTAAGCAGATACCTGCAGATACCAATGAACACAGAAGATGTTCACAAGACATCAGTTACCATGCCTTTCAGCTCATTCAAGTTTCTGTTTATGCCATACGGCCTCAAGAATGCAACTGAAACCTGGCAGCAATTTATTGACAGTATTTTGTTTAACCTCCCTTTTTGTTATGTCTACCTGGATGACATCCTCATGTTTTCCCCAGACAGGGACACATGTGCATTGAATCTTAAACTAGTTTTCAATGTGCTTGATGATTATGGTGCTGTGATTAATGAAGAAGAATGGCAACCTTGACAAACTGAAGTCATCCTATGGATGATTAATTTCTGTTGCTGTCAGCTTCCACATACAGTCACCATTCAGGTCCCATTCACAGAGGTTCTGGTGGGCAAGAATACCACAAATAAAGGTAAGCTGGCATGTACTCCCCACATGCAGCATGCCTTTGACCAGCGTAAAGACTGTCTTGCACATGCCACAACTTTAGCACACCCATTTCCTGACACTCAACTCACAATTACATCTGACATGACAGTCATTTACATGGACCACCGACATCTATTGGACTCAATCCAAAATCCATCAAAAGACATGCCCCAGGCAATTCCACCTCCTGGACTGTATTGCACAGTTTATGACCAATTTCTGTCATCTGAAGTGTGTGGATTATCTTTCTAGAATCAATGCCAACTCCACACAAACCAACTATGATAAGTTTGTGGGGGTACAGGTGCAGGAACAGCAACTACAAGACCTTATCCATGATCCCACCACTAACCCCAGACTTGAACATCACTAGATACTAGGCAAAACTGAACAGATCTTGTGTATGTGTTACAAAACCAAACTCACCCCATCGCTCCTCAGCCACTTTGGAAGATCATCTTTGACTAGTTGCATGACTTATTGCATCTGACAGATAACAAGCCTCATAACAGATTGCTAATATGGCTGAACATTAACCATATGGAGAGCAGACATGCGTACATGCCACATCAGTGGAGTAAAGTGGGCCATCCTGCGCTACTACCTCTTAGCCATTTCAAGATTTGAAAAGGGTATTTCCAACATGTCTATCTTGATCTTGTAGAAACTCTCTCAGAGTCCAATGGCTACTGATATATTCTTTCAGTCATCTGCCCTGTTATGCAGTGGGTACAGCCAGTACCTATCACGGGCATCAAGGCAGATTCAACAACCAGGGCTTTCATTGGTATGTGGATTTCTCAGTTTGGATGCCCGGAATCTATAACCACTGATTGAGGGTGGCAATTCAAATTGGCACTGTTCAGTGTCACTCATGTACCACAGAGGCCAATGGACCAAAGTCCAGCCTTGGGTGCTGTTAGGTGTGTGCTTGGCACACAGGTGTGAATTAGGGGCTTCCCTGTCAGACACCCTGTATGGTGAAACACTCTCCTACCAGCTAATCTCTTGCTTAAACAACCGCTGCTGTGGCCACAGACCTACCCGCCCTTGTTACACCCATCAGACACCATGTGATGTGCTTCTGTGTCCCTCCTCCGTGCCAAAAATCTTCATACACAAGGAGCTGACTGATTGCAATTTCATTATGCTCTGTGACAACTTCATTTGGTTGGCTAGGCAGCCACTGTACACAGGTCCACACAAAGTGCTTAAATGAGTGGCACACACTTTTGAGATATTACTGAACTACATGGCTATGTCCGTGACTATTAATTGTCTCAAGCCTGCATGGACCATATACAATGAACTGTCCACCAACAATGCACTGCTTCCTTCATATAAGCCAGCCTCAGCCCCTGCCACTCAACTGGGTGGCCCAATAACTCACACCAGTCCTCCCAATGATCTTGAAATATGCTTCAATGACAAAAACTTGCTGCTCAACAACCTGAGGGGCAAATTAATTGACAGTTTTCTGATCGCTGAGGGACAACACCTAGAACAGCACACCGAGGATGGCTTCATCATCTGTCACTTCTCATGTACCTATAACCTGCTGAATGATGTGTATTTAATCATTATTACTTCACAGCCATCACCAGATGGCTATTTAATAAGCACTGCACCCAGAACATCACATCTTCTCTATATCTCTTCCAAGGACTCCAACATTTCTGACTGGCAGGCTGTCCCCATGGGCTCCACTCTGACAACCTATACCTACGACCAGTCCCACAAAGGCTGGGCTTGGGGTCTTCCAGTACATCTTCACGACTATCACCTCTACACAATGACATGGGAACCACTCCACATATGGACATTCCAGCCATCACGAACACTGCTTCGACCACCATCTGCAATGACTTGGACCTCAGCATGCCTCTCCTGCCACATGGGTGTCATACTGTTTTAGCATCACTGGATCCCGGCGGCCACCTCTCCGCGGTGCTCTGCACTACTAGGAGAAGCGAAATGGTTCTGTGGGGATGCCATTACATATTAACCTCATTGATTATTGAATGAGGTCTCATGCAGGTGATCTATGTCACTGTGAATGTGCTATAGTTGGTTCTATGGCTGTCTCTTGTATGGGTGTTGTCTCATATTGTGGTTATTCTTGCAATAAAGAGAGTGCCTTCTCGTATCAGGATGTCATCCTGATCCTATCCTGGGGTGGATACTACTTATTCCTACATCACTTTGAGCCTTGTCTTCACTTTAAACAAAAGTGTAAAGTCAAATGGAAGGTTTAATGAATACTGTGATTGTCGTCTTCTAGCTAATTCAGGGAACAAACTGCAGTCAAGTGTTTCAATTCCATCATCATCAGTCTTGTAAAATCCTTCAGCCTGTCATTAAAAATACAAAACTCATGTATTATGCTCAGGAAAAATTACACCAAGAGTAAGACAAAAATAAGGAACTTTATTAAACAAGAAACAACCAAAAACAGTGCAAAAAAGGAACTGAATACCCTGCATAAAGCTTTGACAGAAATGGTGACACTTTCAAGTCACCTGCCACCAAATTCAATGATTACTTCTTCAAAGCAACAACAAACACTGCACCTACCCATAAGCAACAAAATACAGAAGCATTACATTTACTTCTGCAAGCATTGCTTGCATCACCAGCAGACATTAGTTTCAAAACTAAACCACCTAAGGAAATCACAAAATTCATCAGTTTACTAACACATAGAAATTCTGCTTGCAATGGTGGTGTTTCTAGCAGAATATTAAAATCTTGTTCCAACCTGATAGAACAGCCCCTAAGCTATCAATGTAATAAGTCAATGACTCATGGTATATTTCCTGATAGAATTGCATGTGCTGTAGTAATACCAACATTTGCAATGGTGTCTTGGATAGATGTGTTGGTAAACTGCTCTTCACAAGTAGGATTGTTGTTGAATTTTTAGTGCATTTCTTGCAAAGAGGGTGTTATTAAAAGTCTTAGATTGTGCTCAGATTTGTGCATGTGGATTCATCTACCTTGTTTACATGAACTAAATTCAGTTGATGCATCATGTAATTGAGAGACTGCAGTGTGCGATCGTAAACAAACAGCTATTGCTAAGTCAGATTCTGGTATTGAGGAATCCATTATGATAGATGCAGTCACACGTGAACTTTTGGCAGCAAAAGGGAATGTGCAAGACCTTTAATACAAACAGCCAATCTATAAAATGGGAAATAAGTAAGCCACCTGCAGTTACAGACATCTATCACTGCTTTCAGTCTTTGCAAAAGTGTTTAAGAATGTGGCCTATGGTAGAATACTGACTCATTTAACTAAGCAGAATTTGTTAACAGCCTCTCAGGTTGGCTTTTGTAAAGGTTCTCCACAGATAAAGCAAAAGCGATAGAAGACCTCACAAATTATGTGTTCACAGAGCTAAACAAGAAAAACTATCCTGTTGGTGTACACAGTGCCCTTGCGAGAGCCTTTGACTGCTTGCACCACAAAGTTCTACTTGGCAGACTAAAGTATTATGGTATTACTGATGTCCCTCTCGTACAGGTGGAGTCTTACCTTGATAACAGAAAACAGAGAATATCATTAACAGAGGATGCCACAGGGAAGAAACTAACTGCAGGAAGGCAAAACTTATCAGGCTGACTACCACTAGGATTGATGTTGGGGCCACTCTTGTTTCTAACCTACAAAAATCATCTTCCAATGACTTTTAAAAAATGGTTCAATAACTGTTATATTTGATGTTACACTTTTGACAGGCACAAGCAGGGACAAACATTGAGCCACTCTATTTGTTGTGTTCATTCAGTTAAAAGTAGCAGTTCAAAAATGTAATCTCAGCAACTGTAAAATCTTTCAAGGAAATGTATAGCATTTGGGTCACTTCTTTGATAAAGATGGAAGAAACCAATTTGTTGACCACGTTGCTGCAGTAGAGAAACTGTAAGTATTTTTTTGGCAAACTCAATTACTACCATGACTCAAAAGTTCTTATCCCTTAAACCAACTTCTTCAGTAGATGTAGTTGTAGATAGACGTAAATTTTGAAGGCACAGTTAGATGAACCAATAAGAGAGAGTCCTTTATGGCGCTAACTAAACATTTTTCAATGCCTCTCAAGAGAACCAAGAACAATTAACAGACCCTCAATGTTAACACTGAAACTATTTATCTGAGGCATCATGGAGTTCATCCAACTGATCTCACTGGTATGCTTAGCATGCATAACAGTGGTTAGTTAATAATATGTGTCAGAAAATTTCCAGTCAGTTGCAACATTTGTTTGCCTCATGAAAAATTAAAACCAGACTCAAATTCTTTGAGAATACAATTAAACCTTAAATAATGATATATTAACAGCATGCTTACATGTGATTATGCTAGTGGTAGGAATAAAAATGTAAATATTAACAATTTTGTGACATTGCAACATGAAAATGCAACACAGCTTTCCACATACTAAGAGCCAAATTTAAAACTGCGCTTATTTAGCTATGCACAGACCAGATGAACTCTTGGTACAGCCAACAGACATATCATAATATAGTGTAGAAACAGCCTTGTCACATAAGAATCTCAGTACATCCAAACAGGCCATCACATACAGAATGTTCAAAAGTTCCCCCCTTCCCCTAGGTCTAAACAGTATATTTTATATGAGAATATTTATATATAATAATTATATATCTAGTGGATCTGTATGTCCATCCTTGTGTCTTACACAAAGATCTATGAATCTTTATGTTCTGCTTGACATCTTGTGAAGCATCTCAGGAGTTATGCTTTGGAAGGCTTCTTCAACACTTTTACGCAATTCTTTAGTCATTAGTAATGTACTGATGTTAAATCAAATGGGACTCAGTTATTTCCCTTGCATGATGTGGTAGAGTCCAGGCTTCATGAGGCCATTTCAATGGGAAATGAAATTTTCATTAATCTTGTACAGTCCAGCCACCTTGAAATTGTTTATCAAGTAACTCACACATGTAAATAGTAAAGTGTGGTCAAGTTCTGTACTGTTGTAACCACAAACAATCCATCATTACCCTGTGTTCAAACTGAGGTATTAATCACTTTTGCACCATGCCCAAACAAAAATTTTCATTCACTTGTCCGTCAACAAATTATGGTCCAAAAATATGTCATGATGGTGCCATAACATGATACAGATTCTTTTCCAGCTCTTGAACATAATGTGTATTTTCCTTAGATAAGAAAACCACATTATTTGTGGTGAACTGTGGTACATCATACTTCCACGAGAAAATAACACTCCTGAACAAAACACAGCATTGGAAAATTGTGCCAGCAATTTCCTCCCCAACAGTGTAACTGTGTCCACTCAACCAGCCATAACTTCAAAATTGAAAAGAAACAATACAATACTGACAAAAATGCTTTTTGATAGCTTCGAAGCAAGGATGCCAATAAGCATTTGTCCATTTGTACAAAATCAAGAGGGACATGAGGACTTCTTCAAAGCCCTGTACATTTGCAATACATTAAATATTGCTCAAGCAAATTGTTCATAGATGAGGAAGAACCCCTGTTCAGTTATCTAGGCCATCAGCAAATTCCACATTTCCTTATGTGGAGACACTTTCAGATTATAAGAGGTAAAAGACTGTGGCGCAAGCTTGAGACTGGCTTATTGGGCTGACTGTAGGCAGGGCAGAGTGCGGACTTCCTTCACCATAGCACTAGGAGAGGGAGGGTGGTGATTTCATTGCCCAGCAGGCTTTTACCCCCCCCCCCCCCACTCCCCCTCCTCCCTCCTCCACCTCCAGGAAAGAAACCCGGTACTCAAGCGATAGCAGGCTGAGTGGACCTGGAGCCAACCCGCAGGGAATGGAACAAGGAAAAATCCCTCCTCCTACCTGGGATTGAACCCGATGTTTCCAGGACCAGAGTCTAGTGCTCTACGCACTAACCACCACAGCCATTACTTTCAGCTTGTAACAGGCTATAAGCTCTCAATACCCCTTTTGGGATCTAAACCTGGCCCCCAAAAACGAAAGTGCAATATTTACGAATTTAGGTAGTAAATTCAAGTTCCTTCCTTTCATTTTCTCTCTCTCTCTCTCTCTCTCTCTCTCTCTCTCTCTCTCACCTGTTCTTGTTCTCACTCTCGCTCTCACTCTCACTCTCACTCTCTCTCTCTCTCTCTCTCTCTCTCACACACACACACACACACACACAAACAAACATGCAAATGGTAAGACTATAAATGGGACTAAATCAAGAGTTTGATGCTGAATGAGTAGTATGTTCCCAACTCAACACCAATATCCAACAGGTAAAGAATGTCCTCTCTGTAACATCTCAACAGGAGGCACAAGAGAGTCAGGAAGGTGTTTATCTGGGTAAAAACACTAAATTCACTTACTACAAACAGCCAGATATTAATGCAAAATTTCTTTACAATGGGATGCAAGCTATAAAGGGTATACAGTGTTATCATGCTGACAGCATATGATGACTGTCTCACATGTTCATTCCCCACTCCCTCATAACAGCGGTTCTCTTCCTCCTCAGGTACTTGGGCTACTTGGGAATGACCCATACAAAGGCCCATAGGCATGTCAACTCTCGATACATTGAAATGAGTACTAAAAGAGAGGTGTAGATATGTAGTGTGCATATGCTGAGCATGTACTCATCAGACTGTACCACTACAAACACTTCCCCATGACCACAAGCACAAGTGTCAGTAAAAGGAGTGCATATGGACTTTATGGATCCATTTGTACAGTCAACATGACTTGTGTAAGTATGTACACCCTCAAACATCCAATGTGTTTTCAAGATGGTTTTCATAATTATGGAGGCAATTAATTGATAAAAATCTTTGCCACTGAGGGGACAAAGCAGATCCTCAAATTTCATGACCCACAATTTCAAAGATTTATTTTGGCAGAAGAATGTTAATCATTGAACAGTCTCCCATTCGATCCAAAATAAAGTGAAGAGAAGGAGAACATAGTCAAAACTGTCAAATACAACATTAACAATCTGGGTATTATCAACACAAACAGCATACACATTTCCATCGTAGCAGGTGCCAAAGGAATGAATTTATTAAAATAAGATAGAATTTTCAACTTTTTCTGTATTAATTTTACAGTGTCAGCCTTCTAGGCCATTCTCATGTGATTTTGTGGTTCTGTAAAAAATAGAATATATTATATTACCTCCATGAATGGAAATGTAACAAATGAAAGTAAACGTATTTTAAATACATAATTTATGTACTATGCTTTGCACATTGAAATGTCAGCATCTTTAAATTTGGGTTTTTTACTCATTTAGGTTCATAGAATCAGAAAATCACATGGCCTAGATTCTGAAACTAGTTGTTTAGATTAGATTAGATTAGTACTTGTTCCATAGATCATGAATACAACACTTCATAATGATGAGGAATGTGTCAGGTTAATAAAAGGCGTCTATACAAGATATTACACTACACAAAATATTACATGACACTTAATATTTTTAATATTTTTGGTGGGTGTTGGGGAAATTCCCACTTAGTATATCCAAACATTCATCTAATGAGTAGAAGGAGTATCCATTAAGAAAGTCTTTTAATTTCCTTTTAAATGCTATATGGCTATCGGTCAGACTTTTGATGCTATTAGGTAAGTGACCAAAGACTTTTGTGGCAGCATAATTTACCCCTTCTGAGCCAAAGTTAGATTTAACCTTGAGTAGTGAAGATCATCCTTTCTCCTAGTGTTGCAGCCATGTACACTGCTATTACTTTTGAATTTGTTTGGACTGCTAATAACAAATTTCGTAAGTGAATATATACATTGTGAGGCTACAGTGAAGATCTCTAGCTCTTTAAATAAGTTTCTGCAGGATGATCTTGGATGAGCTTTTGTGCAATGAACACTCTTTTACTCAATGATGAGTTATCCCAGAATATGATGCCATACGAAAGCAGAGAATGAAAATAGGCATGGTAAGCTAATTTACTGAGATGTATATCACCAAAATTTGCAATGACCCTAATAGCATAAGTAGCTGAACTCAAATGTTTCAGCAGATCTTCAGTGTGTTTTTTCCAGTTCAACCCCTCATCAATGCATACACCTAGAAATTTTGAATATTCTACCTTAGCTACCAATTTATGATCGAAGTCTATATTTATTAATGGTGTCATTCCATTTACTGAGTGCAACTGTATATACTGTGTTTTGTCAGTTTTGTCAAAGTTTAATGAGAGCCTATTTGCAGAGAACCACTTAATGATTTTCTGAAAAACATCATTTACAATTTCACCAATTAATTCTTGTCTGTTGGGTGTGATATCTATCCTTGTATCATCGGCAAAAAGTACCAGCTTTGCATCTTCATGAATATACACTCCTGGAAATGGTAAAAAGAACACATTGACACCGGTGTGTCAGACCCACCATACTTGCTCCGGACACTGCGAGAGGGCTGTACAAGCAATGATCACACACACGGCACAGCGGACACACCAGGAACCGCGGTGTTGGCCGTCGAATGGCGCTAGCTGCGCAGCATTTGTGCACCGCCGCCGTCAGTGTCAGCCAGTTTGCCGTGGCATACGGAGCTCCATTGCAGTCTTTAACACTGGTAGCATGCCGCGACAGCGTGGACGTGAACCGTATGTGCAGTTGACGGACTTTGAGTGAGGGCGTATAGTGGGCATGCGGGAGGCCAGGTGGACGTACCGCCGAATTGCTCAACACGTGGGGCGTGAGGTCTCCACAGTACATCAATGTTGTCGCCAGTGGTCGGCGGAAGGTGCACGTGCCCGTCGACCTGGGACCGGACCGCAGCGACGCACGGATGCACGCCAAGACCGTAGGATCCTACGCAGTGCCGTAGGGGACCGCACCGCCACTTCCCAGCAAATTAGGGACACTGTTGCTCCTGGGGTATCGGCGAGGACCATTCGCAACCATCTCCATGAAGCTGGGCTACGGTCCCGCACACCGTTAGGCCGTCTTCCGCTCACGCCCCAACATCGTGCAGCCCGCCTCCAGTGGTGTCGCGACAGGTGTGAATGGAGGGACGAATGGAGACGTGTCGTCTTCAGCAATGAGAGTCGCTTCTGCCTTGGTGCCAATGATGGTCGTATGCGTGTTTGGCGCCGTGCAGGTGAGCGCCACAATCAGGACTGCATACGACCGAGGCACACGGGGCCAACACCCGGCATCATGGTGAGGGAAGCGATCTCCTACACTGGCCGTACACCACTAGTGATCGTCGAGGGGACACTGAATAGTGCACGGTACATCCAAACCATCATCGAACCCATCGTTCTACCATTCCTAGACTGGCAAGGGAACTAGCTGTTCCAACAGGACAATGCACGTCCGCATGTATCCCGTGCCACCCAACGTGCTCTAGAAGGTGTAAGTCAACTACCCTGGCCAGCAAGATCTCCGGATCTGTCCCCCATTGAGCATGTTTGGGACTGGATGAAGCGTCGTCTCACGCGGTCTGCACGTCCAGCACGAACGCTGGTCCAACTGAGGCGCCAGGTGGAAATGGCATGGCAAGCCGTTCCACAGGACTACATCCAGCATCTCTACGATTGTCTCCATGGGAGAATAGCAGCCTGCATTGCTGCGAAAGGTGGATATACACTGTACTAGTGCCGACATTGTGCATGCTCTGTTGCCTGTGTCTATGTGCCTGTGGTTCGGTCAGTGTGATCATGTGATGTATCTGACCCCAGGAATGTGTCAATAAAGTTTCCCCTTCCTGGGACAATGAATTCACGGTGTTCTTATTTCAATTTCCAGGAGTGTATATTAAGAACAGCAGAGGACCCAAGACTGAACCTTGTGGCATCCCATTCTTGATTGTCCCCAGTTTGAGAAATCATCAGTTTTTTGCATATTATGTGAACTGCTTATTTCAACTTCCTGCACTCTTCCAGTTAGGTATGATTTAAACCATTTGAGAGTTGTCCCATTCATACCACAGTACCTGAGCTTATCTAGAAGTATTCCTTGATTTACACAATCAAAAGCCTATGAGAGATAACAAAAAATCCCAACGGGTGACTTTCAGTTACTCAGAGCATTTAATATTTCATTAGTGAAAGTATATATAGCATTTTCTGTTGAAAAACCTTTCTGGAAACCAAACTGACATTTTGTTAAAACTTGATTTTTACAAAGTTGTGAAGCTACTCTACAATACATTACATTACTTTTTCAAGAATTTTGGATAAGGCAGTCAGAAGAGAGATTGGGCGGTAGTTGTTGACAACAGACGTATCCCCTTTTTTATGCAGTGGTTTAACAATGGAATACTTCAGCCTATCTGGGAAAATACCCTGCTTCAGAGAGCTATTATATATGTGGCTAAGAATCCCACTTATTTCTTGGGAACAAGCTTTTATTATCCTGCTGGAAATGCCATCAATTCCATGTGAGCTTTTATTCTTGAGAGAGTTTATTATCTTCCTAATTTCAGGAGGAGAGGTGGGTGGAATTTCAGTTGTATCAAATGGTGTGGGTAAGGCCTCTTCCATTAACTGCCTTGCTTCTTCTAATGAACATTTAGATCCCATTTTCTCTACAACATTTAAAAAATGATTATTCAAAATATTTTCAACTTCCGGCTTGTTGTTGGTCAAGTTTCCATTCGCTTTGATGGTAGTGCCGTCATCCTGTACTCTTGGTTGTCCTGTCTCCCTTGAAATAATATTCCAATTTTTTTTTTTTTGGTTTTGTTATCAGAGGTATTAATCTCAGACACGATGCACAATCTTCTGGACATTTTCATAACCTTTCTTAATGTAGCACTGTAGTTTTTATAATATTTGGCTGTTTCTGGGGCATTACTCTTTCTTATTGTTAGATACAGTTCCCTTTTGTGGTTACAAGATATTTTTATTCCTTTAGTAAGCCAAGGTTTTTTGCATGGTTTCTTATAATTAGATTTAACTACTTTCTTGGGGAAACAGTTTTCAAATTCTCTTACAAGTGTATCATGAAATAAGTTATATTTTAAATTAGCATCGGGTTCCTTGTACACCTCATCCCAGTCTAACTGCTGAAGACTTTCCCTGAAATTTCTAATTGTTGAGTCATTAACTGAATGCACAGCTTTGGAGGGTAGTTTTGAATTACTGAATGGAGCTACGTCATATACTGTAACTAGATGAGCACCATGATCAGAAAGGCCGTTCTCAAAAGGACAAGAATTTATGTTTTTAAACTTATCTTGGTCTATGAAAGTGTTATCTATCAATGTGCTGCTGTCCTTTACTACCTGACTAGGAAAATTAATGACATATGTCAAATTGAAAGAACCGAGCAAGACTTCCAGGTCATTCTTCTTATTACACTCTTTCAGTGAATCAAAATTGAAGTCCCCACAAATAATAATTTGCTTTCCCCTATCTGACAGATAGCACAACAAGGCATCCAAGTTTTCCAGGAGTAAATGAAAGTTTCCTGAAGGGGACCTATATACTGTTACAATTATAAAAAGAGGCTTCCTTCTGTTTAAGTTGAAAGGCACATGCTTCTATATGTTGCTCTAGACAAAACTTTTTTTGTATCTAAGCTTTTTACACAGTGATAACTTTTGACATATATGGCAACTCCTCCTCTCACCTTATTCTCTCTACTCATATGTGCAGCTAGTTTATAACCACCTTTTCCATATCAGACACAATGTGATGCTCATACAGACATAGTATATACATTACATTATCAGATTCAATGTCATCTAAACAAACCAGGAGCTCGTCTACTTTATTCTCCAATCCTGGAATATTTTGGTGAAAAATGGTAACATTATTTTTTACTTTACTTTTGTGAGAATCTACTTTTTTCTTTAATCCACCAATATTTTGGTTAAATATGGTAACATTATTATTTACTTTACTGTTGTGAGAATCTTGTGAGTTTTGGACCTCTTTAGCACCTGCCTGCCTGAACTTGTCATTGGACACTGATATTAGCCTAAAAAAGAGGTACATCCTTGAGTACTAGTGTCCCCCCTTATGGATTTCGCTAACAGCCCTGCCAGTTTACCCTTCCCTTTCCTATTGAGGTGTAGGCCATGCCTTGTGAAATCCCCCATCTATAGCCTCGACAGGCACCAATACAATGTCTGACAGAGTGGCTGCCCTACGCAACTGATCCAACTCCATATTTACCCTCCTGAAAAAGCAGTTCAACTGAGGCTGATCATGCTGCACGAAAGCAGGCACCAGCCCAACATTGGTATGGGTCGTTGCAGAAGCTATTTTCACCAGGTCACACTCAATACTGTAGCCCTGATCCCTATCAATACTGTTTCCCACTCCACCCACTATCATCACATGATCCTGCTTTGAGAAACCCTTGCACAAGGAACCTATATGCTCTACCAACTGGCTAAGACATGCACTTGGCTTGAAAAAGTTTGTGACCTGGAACCTGTAACCCAGTTTTTCCTGCAAAATCTGGCCCACACCTCTTCCATGGCTGCTACCTAGCAACAGAAGTTTCCTCTTACTTTCTACTTTTTTTGAAACAGGTGGTTTCCTAGTGAGATTCTATTGCAGTTTAACTACATCTGTTTCTACTGGAGCCTCTTACTTAACTGTGGTAGCAAGGGAAATCTATTGGTTGCGCCAATTGGGAAACTGTCAGACACTGTTCTCTTTCTGTGGCCCCTGCTCCCAGCTACCACTTCCCACCACTGCTTACCCTTCTGCCCCCTTAACGTCTTCAGTTCCTCCCTTGCTCTGTCCAAATCAGCCTGAAGGGCTCTAATTTTCTCCTCCTGTTCAGCTATAATCCTATCTCTTGAGCAAACCCTGCGAAAGAATGGAAGAGTCTCGTTTGCTTCCCCAATTCCCATGCCGTTACAATTTCCCCGATGAAACCACCTGTCACAACAGCTGTACAAAACCCCTGAACTAACTTTCCTACTGCAGCTCACACACTTAGTATCCATGGTAGTATGTAAATTAGTTAAGAGATTTACTAAGTGATAATGATAATATATTAAATACAGATGTAAAAGGACATTAAAGCACTTAAATTTGTGATATAATGCTAAATATGCACATTAAAAAATTAGGCCTAAACAGCCAAATGTAACCAAAATGAACTTTTTGCGATTACTGGAAGAATACGCAAATAAAAGAAAACCGTAAAATAGAATATATTATATTACCTCCATGAATGGAAATGTAATAAGTGAAAGTAAATGTATTTGAAATACATTTATGTACAATAGAAAACTATGCTTTACACATTGAAATGTCAGCATCTTTAAATTTGGGTTTTTTACTCATTTAGGTTCATAGAATCAGAAAATCACAAGGCCTAGATTCTGAAGCTAGCTGTAAAACAAATCAAAGCATCAAAAGTGGAAAATGCCACTTTGTTTAGAGAAGTCTTTAGTAATAGATGTTGTAATACCACATGAACTATACTGGCCAGTGAAGGAGATATTTGACAATGAGTTACCACTGATAAGAGGAAAGCAATCTCAGAAGAGAGAGAAAAGAAGTCATTGCTCATAAGAAAAGTTTATAAAATCACACCACCCCTTAAGAATTGCTTCCTGGAAAAGTTGTCAGAATCATAATTAAGTGTTTAGTAACCAGTGTTAGAAAAACATGCATGATTGTTTGACGATAGGCAATATTTGCCAGCTGGCAGTTTAACATACCACAAGATTCTGACCAGGAATGCCAGCCCGATAGCACAGAAACCCTATCAAATGTCATATCACTTGCAGTCAGTTGTGGAGGAGAGTACTCAACAATATCTCGATGCTGGCATTGTAATACCCTCTTCCAGTCCCTGGGCCTCACTAATAACAACTTGTTCCATAAAAAATGAGTTGATGGTGAGAAATCCTATCACCTACGTGTTGATATGAGGGTGGTCAACAATATAACATCTTGATACATATCTTCTGCCCTGTATAGATGAAACTATGGATAGGTACAGAAACTGCGAGTGTTTTACTGCTCTTGGTATGAAATCAGGCTACCATCAGATTCCTATTGCACCCCAAGACAGGCCGAAAACTGCTTTTTAGTGTACAGGCATTTTTAAGGGTGTCTTTTGGTCTAAAGAATGTGCCCACATTTCAATAATTTACGAGCTTCTTGTTAATAGGCCTGAAGTCAACACTGTGCATGGTTTGTTTATATGATATTACTGAACTCTCCAGAATAATTTGGAACATACCAAATGCCTAAGAAGTGTGTGGTCATGATTACAAGGCACACACTTGAGTTTAACTTAAAAAAAGTTCGTTTGCAGAACTGCAAGTTCAGAACAGGTACGTGATACATAATATAATCTCAGCTGGGGTAAAGCCAGATCTGCAAATAATGGCAGCAGTAGACACTTTTACTGTACTCTCTAATGGGAAGGAATTGCAAAGTTTTCTTTGATTGATGAATTATTACTGTTGTTTTGTCAAGGATTATGACACAGTGCCTAAACCACTGGCGAAGTTGTTGAAAAAAGAAGTAACTTTTGACTGGACTGCTGAAAGTGAGACTGCAAAGCAACAGGTCAAATACATGTTAAGAAATTCACACTTGTTAACATACCCCAATTTTGAAAAACCATTTATGTCATGTTACAGTTTTGCTGCAAGATGCATTTTAACAAAGTAAGAAGCAGGACTGTTAAGAGAAACCAATTGGTTATGCATCTTCCAACTCAATAAGGCTGAAATTAATTGCAGCACAACAGAGAAGGAATTATTAGCCTTGGCATTTGGAGTTAGTTATTTTAAGTACTATTTGTATGCTAGGAATTCCACCATGGTAACTGACTATGCTGCCCTTTTGTGGCTGTTGCATTTAAAAGAATCCAGCAGTCGTTTAATGCACTAGGCATTGAAAATGAGTAAGATTTCGCCATGCATCAAAAACCAGGGAAACGTCCTCAAAATGCAGATGGATTAAGTAGGAAGGCCTGTGTAGTACAGACAGATGAAGTGCTTACTTCAGATCTGAAACAGGTGCAAAACATGGAGACCAATTGTCATCAGTGTGACACACTCCCAGAGTTTCTGTCTGGAGACAATATACCACAATGTAAACTTTCTCTCTGGGATCAGTTAGCAATATGTAACTCATTGCAGCACCAGATTATAACTCAATGCCATGATAGCATTTAGGCTTGCCACAGTGGGAAATGGGCCACTAATGCTCATGTTGCAATGTGCTTATGGTGGAAAAATCCACAGCATGACATGGAGAAATATATACTTGTCTTACATGTGCACAGACAAAACAGCAAACATGACCGCAGATCCTGTTGCAAACTTTGCTGGAAGCTTCCAGGTCATTTGAGATTGTAGCACTGGATATTGTGGGACATTTTGCCCAGATACAACAGGGGGATAAATACAGTCTGTCAATTATTGATCATTTGTCTTGGCACCTGGTTTTGGTACCAATTGCAGATATTATGGCAGAGAGGACAGCAAAAGGCCCCGTGGACCACTTAGTATTGCTGCTTGGAAGCCCTGACACCATCCTGATAGACCAAGGAACAAATTTCATGTCCGCTTTACTTGTGCAAGTGTGTAAACTTTTAAGGATTAAGAAATGGAGAGCATCCCATTCCACTCTAAGGCCAATAAAGGTCAAGTCGTCAAATGTTATCTTATTATGTGAATAAACACATAATGACTGGGATCATTACTTGCCATATATCTTGCCTACGAGCTAACAGGATATATGCCTCATGAGGTAGTATATGGGCACTCCAAGAGGTCACCTTTGAATAACATGAATTTCCATCATGTGGTGATCTGGGCGAAGTGAAAAGTTCAGTATGTAGACTCAAAATGAGCTGTCATGCATGTAAATGATTGTTATCATCAGAGGTATATGACGTTGTGATATTACCCTTCCTTCTCTGCTCTTCTGGCTCTGCTTTTCATCGGACTAGCCATGTGGCTTTTATGTAAAATAAGTTACACTAAGCAACTCAGTAAGTCACCTAAAGAAGTGATATCTGAGCCGTAACTGTCAGGTAACTATTGCAAGTGAAAACTAATTGAAAGATAAAGCACGGTTTTTTCCCTCCACCTGTTGTGCGTAGCTGTAACATTTACTTAAGTACACATTTGTTTCATTTCTGTAATTTGTGGGCAGATTATAGAGATGTTCACAATGACACTAGATTTTAGAGTGCACTTCATTGGGTCACTAAGATTTCATAAATGGTGTCCTGTGCATAGGAGCTACAGTAGGTTTACCTCTGTGGAACTGCCAAAACCTACAGAAAAGGTAATGAGCATAGGAATGAAGATGTTTTTACAGTCAAGCTGCCCTTGTACTTTGTGTATAAGTAAACTGACTACAAACTACATTTTTGTATTATATGAGGAACTGTGTGTGTGACAAGCTGCCTATTGGCTTCTGTATCGGGTCCTTCAGCTCACGTTCATCTGATGATTTTACTGAAAAACAGACAGCACGAGTGGCTGGCATTGTCAAAGCTTCACCCTCCATTGCCGAGCTCACAGCTGCAGACTATATGTACCTGGCGTGCCAACTTCCAAGGGCTTCTCCGCGGTCATTTCCGTTGCGGTTCTCCTCTTGCTACCTGCGACGGTCGTTCGTTGCAGTACAGGAAGCCAGGATCTGTTTACCTTAAGGCTTTCTTCTTTCTTGTTGAAGCTGTACACGTGTGTTTGTATTTCTTCAGCTTCTCTGAACAAGCGAGTGTGATAGTGCTTCTCTACAGCCAGAACCTCCGTGGCAGTGAATTTTATTACGCAGTCGGTCTCACTCAGTGTGTGCTCTGCCACGGCTGATTTCTCCACCAGCCACAACCTGCAATGTCGCTTAAGTTCTTTGATCCTGGTGTTGACTGATCGTCCAGTCATTCCGACATAAACTTTTCCCATTGTGCATGGTGTACGTTATATTCCCGACATTGAAAGTGGGCCCCGTTTCTCCTTTGCCAATCTAAGACACTCTTTGATCTTCCTTGTCAGTTTCAAAATCGTCTTTACACCATATTTGCGCAATACACGGCCGATTCTGTCTGTCACTCTGGAAATGTATGGCAGAAAGGCCGTACCTGACATTTCTTTTCCTGATTTCTTACTTCGCCGAGTGCTTGGCTCTATTACACTTCTGATAAAATTTGTGGAGTACAAATTGCTCCTCAGAACACTTTCCAGGTGTTGCAATTCGCATCTGAGGTGCTGCAGCTCACATATTCGTCCTGCTTGTGTTACGAGCGTATTAATAATGCCTCTATTCTGGCTCAGGTGGTGGTTTGATAGTTTGTGCAAGTATCGGTCCGTGTGTGTCGGTTTTCGATACAAGCTGTGTCCCAGGTTTTCGCCATCCCTTGTGAGCAGCAGATCTAGAAATGGCAGTTTTTTGTCCTTTTCTACTTCCATGGTAAATTTTATGTTGGCATGGAGGCTGTTCAAGCGTCTTAGGAAGTCACCAAGCTGTTCTTCAGCATGGCTCCACACAACGAAAGTATCATCGACGTATCTGTACCACACCTTAGGTTTGGAAGTCGCCAAGTCCACTGCCTGTGCTTTGAAATGTTCCATGAAGAAGTTGGCCACCACTGGACTAAGAGGATTACCCATGGCGAAGTCTTCCAGCTGTTCATAGAAACTGCCATTCCACGTGAAATAACTCGTGGTGAGACATGCATGGAAGAGCTCATAACGTGAGCAGGACGAATATGCAAGCCGCAGCACCTCAGACATGAAATTCAACACCTGGAAAGTGTTCTGAGGAGCAATGGGTACTCCACAAATTATATTAGAATTGTAACAGAGCCAAACACTCAGCGAAGTAAGGAACCAGAAAAAGAAATTTCGGGTATGGCCTTTCTGCCATACATTCCCAGAGTGACGGACAGAATCGGCCCTATATTGTGCAAACACGGCATAAAGACAATTTTCAAACCGACAAGGAAGATCAAAGAGGGTCTTAGATCGGCAAAGGAGAAAAGGGACCCACTTGCAATGTCAGGAATATACCATGTACCATGCACATGCCGAAAAGTTTATGTCAGAATGACTGGACGATCAATCAACACCAGGATCAAAGAACATAAGCGACATTGCAGGTTGTGGCAGGTGGAGAAATCAGCAGTGGCAGAGCACACACTGAGTGAGACCAACCACGTAATAAAATTCGCCGACATGGAAGTTCCGATTGTGGAGAAGCACTATCACACCCGCTTGTTCAGAGAAGCTGTAGAAATACAAAATACATGAACAGCTTCAACAAGAAAGAAGAAAGGTAAACGGATCCTGGCTTCCCGTACTGCAGTGAACGACCGTCGCAGGTAGCAAGAGGAGAACCGCACTGGAAATGACCGTGCAGAAGCCCTCGGATGTTGGCATGCCAGGTACATACAGTCTGCAGCCGCAAGCTTGGCTCCAGTTCACCACTGGCAGTGATGTGTGTGTTTGATTAAAAGTGGCAAAAAAAAATTAAACATACATATTCCTGTACCTTCCGCACATACTTATCTGAAATCTATAGTTAGGATCTTATTTTTTGCAACTGTCTGTTTTCTTTTAAGTCTCCATCGGTGAACAGATTTAGTGATTTTTAAGGATACCTTTCATGAATGGTAGACTACTCTACCCCACAGCAAAATCTAGTATTTATGTACTGGGTATTAGATAGATATTAGCGTATCAAGACCAATGAATTGGAATAAAATGCCTACTGGCATTCTCTTCAGATGGAGCCTTCAGCCATATTTTAGCAGTTTCCTACAAACCAATTTTGTGGCAAAAACTGAGATTTCTAATGGAACTGGGTGGTTGTTCTGGTTGTACTAGTTATTTAGTTATAAGGCTTATTCCATTACAGTCCCTTCTGGAATAAACTGCAGAATAGCACTGGCTGTCCCAGGAAGCATTCAATAACTCACAACTCTTGTAAATGTGTTACTCTACTCCTGTGGAAGTGGAAAGGAATGTGCAGGTGGCCACCCATTTGGAGGGAACTGGGGCAATTTGTTAAATTTTATTTTTCTAAATTTGTTTTTTTGGTTAAGTTTGCTGCTTGTTGCAAGATCGCTCCTACTGCTTGTGCACTGCTCCAGCATGTAATGCTGGGCTAAGCATAGTTCTCACTATAAGGATTGCTGACAGACAGATGCCACGGCAAATATTGCCTGCAACCCTTGACCAATGGAAGCGAAGGAACAAGCTCACATGGGGTCTCTGACATGAGTAGCAGGGCCGAGACACACCTCTCTTTCTGCACCCAAGACAACAAGCATTTTCCTTCTCTCCTATGAGCCACAGCAACTTCTGCCATAATGACACCCCAGACATATGGCATCTTCCCCAGGTGCATCATATGTGACCCTAAAAGAACAATAAACCTTCCACCATGTTTTACTCAGATTTTTTTTATCCTTATTTAACACTTACTTTCCCTGGATGCTGACTCACTGATTTAACATCTCCCATTCTGGACAATATACAAATTGTTAGCATTTCAGCACATAATGGAAGATTCTGCGGCAGGTTTTCCATTCAGAAATTCCGATTGTGTTGTGTGTTGTTTGAGGAGAAGAAATGTCTGCCAGGTAGTTGTCAGAATTTGACAGAGGCAAGACTGTGGCCTATTGAGACTGCAGTTTATTATTCCACATTATTGCTGCTCATGATAACACAATTGTCATGCAAATATGGGGTTGATGGGCTCAAGAGGACTATATCCAGTGCTATCCATGACCTCATTGCCTCACATGACTAGTGCCCAAGAAGTCAGACACAGTTTCCACTTGGCCATGTAGAATTGTATAGCTACATCCTGTTCCTTGAATCAGGAATGGTCTCATTTGCACCACAACAAGTACCTACATGGATAGTGCAACAGTGCCCGGAGCATCACAGACTGCCAGCAAGCAGCTTCGCTCGATGTGGCAGCAGATGGAGGTGCACCAACAGTGATCTACTTGATGTCTGCACTGGACAAGGGTGTGGCACTGTATCATCTTTTCAAGAGTCCCAGTTCTACATACAGCATCACAATGGATGTATCCATTAGTGGAGACTCTGAGGATAAATACTGTCAGAAGGAATTCAGCATCGGCGTATGGCCCCAGAACTGGCACGATGGTGCTATTGGGTACATATGTTCACCTCAGATTTGCATAGCAACTAATATGGCTTGCAGCCATGGCATTTCTCAGGAGTTAAGGCCCACAGCTCTGCCTATCTTTGATGTCTCTGTGGCATTATCTTTCAATAAGATAATGCAAGACTACACATTGTTCATGTTGACTGACTTACCTCAATAAAGATAATGTCAACTGTTCCACTGGCCAGCACATTCTTCAGACCTCACATCCATTGAAAACATCTGGTTGTGGGATGCCTACTGCCTAGCATGTTACAGTGCACCAGCCACTACGATTGATAAACTCTGCCGAAGCAGCAAGGAATGGCGTACCTACACTTATGTCCAAAATTAAAGCAACAAACTGCAATTTTATAAGGTTGCATTTATTTTGCCACAAAACAATATAAATAGTTGATAGTGAAGTAGGAACAATATAAAGAATACAGAACGTAAACAATTACAACATGCATAGTGGAAGACAAAAATGTTGTTCATTTTTTCCCAACTTAACAGATTTGCACATACACTCCAACAACTGGTTAATGTGCTCAGTATGGGATGTAACCACCTCTGGCAACAATACAGGCCTGATGATGATGAGACATGCTGTGAATGATGTCATCAATCTCATGTTGAGGCAATAGCTCCCATTCTTCCTGCAGAGCTGCTCGCAAGTCTTGGAGAGTGATTAGTGGATGCTGGCGTGATGCAGTTTGTCTCCCTAGCGTATCCCAGACATGCTCTATGGGATTCAAATCGGGAGAGCAAGCAGGTCACGCTATGTGTGTAATATCTTCCATTGCCACGAAAACGTCAACCACCTGTGCTCTATGAGGTAGAGCATTATCATCCATCAATACAAAGTCTGGGCCTACAGCATATCGCAACAACTGTACAAGGTCGCAAGATCTCACCATGATACCAGACAGCAGTTAACTCTTGAGGAAACACCCATACAATTTCATAAAGAAGTGTTCAAGTGGTCAACATAATCACTGTCCATGCTATTAGGGATCCTCCTCAATATCAGTCTCTTTCCACAATGTTTGGGTCCGGAGATCGTATTTCACATTCCCTACAGAAGGGAATCCATCAACAATTACTCTCCAGACCAAATCGGGACTCATCTGTCAAAAGAACATTGGACCAGTTTGACCATCCATGTGGCATGTTGACAACTCCATTCTAGACGTTCCCTTCAGAGGTACACATACATCAGGTCTCCGAGAATAAAGGTCATTTTGCTGAATCCTTCTGTACGTCGTTTGCCTCAATATGACACATCCAGTAGATGCTGCAATGTCAGATTCCAATTGCTGTGCAGTACCAAGGCAGTACCGTCATGCCCTTGCAGCCCATTAACGGTCCTCTCTTTCTCATGCCACACATGGTCAACCATCTGTGGTCTTTGGGATACTGTTTTGGTCTCTATAACATGTCGCCACATACTAGAAACAACAGAACAATTTAAATTAAGCCATCAAGCCACATCGGTTTGTGACTGTCCTCCTTCCATTCTTTCTGTGGTACTCCACCGCAGAGTGTCTTGTAGGCATCTTCTCTGTGCCACACAGCACCTCCTATGACTGTGTACACAGTGATTGTGGATGTGGAACTACCCAGCAAACTACTACCCCATTTGGTGGGTGCCCTGACATAATCATTGGCGTGGTTGTTCGTAGATCGGAATTCCATCTTCTGTTCAGAACATGATTGTACAAACATCTGTTGACAGTTTGTATGATAATACCATAAAATAGGCACAGGATGGGGAAACAGTGATTTTTTGCTTTAATTTTGGACACCAATGTACAGAGCCGGCGCAAGCCCAAGTGCCGCCCTGTGCGAGCTGCTAAATTGCCGCCGCCCCCTTTTTTTTACAAAACATTTGTGGAATTTTATTTAAATGAATCTTTAGGAAATGTCGGCAATCAATTGCAATTTTTGTTTTTACTTTACAGATCTACCTAGGTTTCGGCCACTGAGTGGCCAGTCCCAAAGCTTTTAATATGTGCTTACATCTAAACCGTCATGTTGACAGTTACGTTCAGCATGACGGTATAGATGTAAACATAACTCAAAGCATTGAGATTAACCGCACTGTGCTCGAAATCTATGTAGATCTGGAAAATAAAAACAAAGATTGCGACTGATTGGTGAGATTCTCTACAGATTTATACAAAACAGTCGCTGGGCACAGTCTAGCTAATTTTAATAAGCCCCTAACAAAAATGTTCAAATGTCGGTGAAATCTTATGGGACTTAACTGCTAAGGTCATCAGTCCCTAAGCTTACACACTAATCAACCTAAATTATCCTAAGGACAAACACACACACCCATGCCCCAGGGAGGACTCGAACCTCCGCTGGGACCAGCTGCACAGTCCATGACTGCAGCGCCTTAGACCGCTCGGCTAATTCTGCATGGCATGAACTTACAGTTAACACAAATGAACATTTTTCAATAGTTGTGAACAGATAATGTATTCAACGGAAAACAAAATATATTTACAATTTAACGACAATTTGATTTGAACAATAATATTTACCATAACTATTCAATGTGAACAAAATAAGAAACAATATAGTAAATACCCAGGACACTGATCATAATATAACAATTTTAAAAAAATACTACAGGAATCGAACCCTCCTGGCTTTTGCTTGTGCAAACTCTTTCACACAATCTGTGTAATTTAAGTCCTCTGCAAGCTCGTGTTCAATCGATATTGTTGCAAGATCATTCAAATGAGTTGATCAGAGGTATGTCTTTATCAGTTTCAGTTTTGAGAAAATCTTCTCTCCACTCGTAACTGTCACTGGGAGTGTTAGTTGACTTCTCAGAGCAATGTTAACATTAGGGCAAAAATTATGTCTTCCTATAAACTTCAGGGTCTCTTTTGGACCTATTCCAGGTTTCAACAATGTTGAAAGCACTTTTAGTTCTTCCCTCAACTCCAGTGCATCAATGTCGCTTGACTCATGATCTTGCAAAATCGCTATGAGGTTTCAACTCTTTGTGTCCAGGTTGTCAGGAGGTGCATTCTTCAGCTCGCCGATGTAGCAGAGAAAATCAAAACAATCACAATGAGATTTCAGTTGATTTAATCTTTCATCCAAAGATATGGTTACTATATCTAAAAGATAATAGTAGAATTCAATTTTGTAATGTTTTGTTGGGTCATCTATTGTCTCATCCCTTCCTTCATAGGTAAAGTCTATTGGCTCCTTACTTCGTCGCCGGGAAACACTTATCCATGGTAACATTAGATCTTCTAGCTCTAATTCTGTAGCCAATTCTTTGGAATCCATCAAGAAATACACAAACTTTTCTTCTGTTCTGCAGGTCTGAAAATATGCTTTCATTTTTCAAGCATTTCCATGGCCTCAGAAACATTTATGTCAATGATCAGGAGGGTCTTACTGACTTCACTGATGTGAAACAGAATGTCGTACCAGATTACCAGAGAAGTGAGAAAGGTGTAATTTTTTTGTTTGATTCGCAAGTGACGTTGCTTCATGAGCAGTCATGCCATCGAATTCTTCTGGTATCTGAACCAGTGCATCATAAACGCCTCCAATTTGAAACCTCAGGGTAGTAAGTGCATCGATGCAACTTTCCCACCTAGTATTGCTCAGTGGCTTCAGCGACAGGCTAGGCAGATACTTCTTCAAGACAGCCCAATGTCGAATGGAGGACGAGAAGAAGTCATACAAGCTTTTCACTGTCGAAAACATGGAAACAGCATATTTAGCATCGTTTACAACAAGATTCAATGAATGACTGCTACATAGTACATAAAATGCTCTCTTGTTCATATCTGAAATTCTTTTCTGGAGACCAGACTTCTTTCTTTTCATGTTTACTCATTGTCGTATCCTTGCCCTCTCATATTACACAGTAGGATTTTTTTATCTTCCAAGAACTTGAGTATGACCTGCGTCAAAGTGGAGCTTGAAGAATCGGGCACTGGAAGAAATCCCAAGAAATGCTCCCAAATTCGGACATCGTATACCCCATCAAGTCTTGTCTCCTGGACGAAACAATAAGTATGTGACCGATGATATGGACAAATGTATTATTAGGCAGCAATTACTATGGCATTGCGAACAATAGAAATAAATATGAACTTTGCGAAAACTGCACAACTTCTGTCAAACAGAAATGAGCTTCAAAGCTAGCAAGGAAATGCTTAGAAGCAATGTTCTGTCTATGGATTTTCGTTTTAGAAGGTGTCAAAATTAACGTTTTATTTTGTGCGGATGAGAGGGCATTGTTGCTAAAAGACCACAATTTCTCAGGTTTTCATCAGAATCAAAGGGACCAGTACTTTACTAAAATGAAACCTGGATTCACACACATTATACAGTAAATAAATGTTGGCAAAGTAATAGTGTGCGAGTAGTACTGTCAAACAAAAGTGCTGGTCAGAGTTTAATTGTTGTTCATGCAGGCGGAGACAGGTGTTTCATGGCTCAAAAGCCAAAACGTCCGACTATCACTCAGAAACAGATACCACAAATTTTCAAAAATACGTTGAAACCCAACTTTTGCCAGGCTTATTAGCAATGTCTTTATCCCTTGTAATTACTCGCAGTGTATTTACCCATTCGGAATACTTCTAGCCATTGTAGGTGTCGGACATTGTTCAACCATTTTTTTTCCATAATGTGGGAAGAATAAAACACTCTGAAACTGCCATTGAAGGGCTTAGCAAAATTGCTTCAGGCTTAACATGTAACTGCAGTATCGAACATTGCATTCGAATTTCCAAATTAGATTTCGTCTTCTGCAGTGAGTAAACGCATGGCGCGTAACAGCCTGGCGGCGCTCCACTCATAAGAATACTGGCGTGTACGTCAGACTGCTTACCCCTCTCTGTTCCTCTGGTGTAAACGCGACGGTGCTGCCACAGTGGCGAGGAACAAATTAGTCGTCCTGCCTCCCCTTGTTCAACAGGGGCGGCCGGCAGGTAGTCGAGGCGCCATGCCACAGTTCCTGAAACCGCTCCCTCAGAAATTTGGTTTCGAATCCCCTCTTAGGCATAAATTCCTCCACGATCCCCTATTCAGTGCTAACATTGGTGCCTCTTCTGATGTTAAGCCTATTACTTCAAAATCATTCTTAACCGAATCCAGGTACCTTCTCCTTGGTCTACCCCGACTCCTCCTCCTACCCTCTACTGCTGAACCCATGAGTCTGTTGGGTAACCTTGCTTCTCCCATGCGTGTAACATGACCCCACCATCTAAGCCTGTTCGTCCTGACTGCTACATCTATAGAGTTCATTCCCAGTTTTTCTTTGATTTCCTCATTGTGGAAACCCTCCTGCCATTGTTCCCATCTACTAGTACCTGCAATCATCCTAGCTACTTTCATATCTGTAACCTCAACCTTATTGATAAGGTAACCTGAATCCACCCAGCTTTCGCTCCCATACAACAAAGTTGGTCAAAAGATTGAACTGTGCACAGATAACTTAGTCTTGGTACAGGACTTCTTTCTTGCAGAAGAGAGTAGATCGTAGCTGGGCACTCACTGCATTAGCTTTGCTACACCTCGCTTCCAGTTCTTTCACTATGTTCCCATCCTGTGAGAATATACATCCTAAGTTCTTGAAACTGTCCACCTGTTGTAAGTTTGTTCCTCCTATTTGGCACTCAATCCGTTTATATTTCTTTCCCACTGACATTACTTTCGTTTTGGAGATGCTAATCTTCATACCATAGTCCTTACATTTCTGATCTAGCTCTGAAATATTACTTTGCAAACTTTCAATCGGATCTGCCATCACAACTAAGTCATCCGCATATGCAAGACTGCTTATTTTGTGTTCACATACCTTAGTCTCACCCAGCCAGTCTATTGTTTTCAACATATGATCCATAAATAATATGAACAGTGGAGACAGGTTGCAGCCTTGTCTTACCCCTGAAACTACTCTGAACCATGAACCCAATTTACCGTCAACTCTAACTGCTGCCTGACTATCTATGTAAAGACCTTTAATTGCTTGCAAAATTTTGCCTCCTATCCCATAATCTCGTAGAACACACAATAACTTCCTCCTAGGTACACGGTCATATGCCTTTTCTAGATCTATAAAGCATAGATACAATTCCCTGTTCCACTTGTACCACTTCTCCATTATTTGCCATAAGCTAAAGATCTGGTCCTGACAACCTCTAAGAGGCCTAAACCCACACTGATTTTCATCCAGTTTGTACTTGCACTTTCCTTTCAACAATACCTGAGAAGATTTTACTCACAACGCTGATTAAAGAGATACCTCTGTAGTTGTTACAATCTTTTCTGTTTCCATGTTTAAAGATTGGTGTGATTACTGCTTTCGTCCAGACTGATGGAACCTGTCCCGACTCCCACGCCATTTCAATTATCCTGTGTAACCATTTAAGACCTGACATTCCACTGTATTTGATGAGTTCTGACTTAATTTCATCCACCCAAGCTGCTTTATTGCACTGCAATCGATTGACCATTTTCTCCACTTCCTCAAATGTGATCCTATTCCCATCATCATTCCTATCCCATTGTACATTGAAATCTGAAACATTACTGATCGTATTTTCACCTACATTGAGCAACTCTTCAAAATATTCCCTCCATCTGCCCAAGGCATCAACAGGATTCCAGCAGTTTTCCTGACCTGTCCAAAATACTTGTCATTTCCTTCTTATCTCCCTTTCGAATACTGCTAATTACACTCCAGAATGGTTTTCCAGCAGCTTGATCCAAAGTCTCCAACCTGTTTCCAAAGTCTTCCCAAGATTTCTTCTTGGATGCTGCAATTATCTGTTTGGCTTTGTTTCTTTCTTCAACATATCTTTCTCTGTCTACCCGAGTTCTATTATGTAGCCATTTTTGATACGCCTTCTTTTTTCTTTTACAGGCTGCCTTGACTGTGTCATTCCACCAAGCTGTTTGCTTCATCCTACTTTTACACACTACTGTTCCAAGACATTCTTTAGCCACTTCTAGTACTGTGTCCCTGTACCTTGCCCATTCCTATTCCAATGACTGTAATTGACTACATTCAACTAACTAGTACCTTTCTGAGATCACTGTTATGTACTTGTGCCTGATTTCCTTATCCTGAAGTTTCTCCACTCTTATCCTCCTACATATGGACCTGACCTCCTGCACTTTTGGCCTCACAATACCAATTTCACTGCAGGTTAAATAGTGATCAGTGTCATCAAAGAATCACCTGAATACACGTGTGGCCCTCACAGCCTTCCTGAATTCCTGATCTGTTGTTATATATTCAATGACAGAACTGGTTCCCCTGCCTTCCCAAGTATACCGGTGAATGTTCTTATGTTTAAAAAAGGAGTTTGTGATTACTAAGCCCATGCTGGAGCAGAAATCCAAGAGTTGTTTCCCGTTCCTGTTGGCCTCCATATCCTCTCCAAGTTTAGCCATAACCTTTTCATACCCTTCTGTTCGATTTCCAATCCTGGCATTAAAATCACCCACGAGCAGAACACTGTCCTTGTCCTTTACTCTAACAACTACATCACTGAGTGCATCATAAAAACTATCCATCTTATCTTGATCTGTCCCTTCACAATGTGAATATACTGACACAATCCTAATTATCTTGCTAGACACTGTCAACTCTATCCACATCAGTCGTTCGTTTACATACCTTATTGCAACTACGCTGGGTTCAATTTCTTTCCTGATGAAAAGCCCTACACCCCATTGTGCTATTCCTGCTTTGACTCCTGACTGGTAGACCTTGTATTCTCCCACTTCCTCTTCTTTCTCACCCCTTACCCGAATGTCACTAACAGCTAAAACAATTTATTTTTCATGGAATAATTCTTCTTTTTGGGTTAGGTTACAACCAGATTTGGCCACAACCCTACATTTCAGTCACTACATATTCAAGTCTTAAAAGTCAAGGCTTAGGACATTATTATATAGACTGCACAGTCACTGGTGAGTTCTTGTTATTTAGTTATTAAAAGTTTGTACATAGAGAATTAAATAGGTTTCTTATAAAAATATTTATTTAGAATGATGTGTATTTACAAATAAATAATATTTTCGTATGCACTCTATCTGCATAGAACTCCCTTGAGAAAACATCCTTTAACACAAAATGATTTTATTTATATACTGCATGAAAGAATCAACATTGAATGGTATATAAGAATTTCATTATAATCTAGTGGTGAAATACAGTACATAAAAGAGGAAGTATCTTGGTAAAACATTAGAGTGTATGCTAAAAACGGTCTCACGACATCAGAATTGTTCATTTCTAAAAGGAAATAGCAAGTTATAAATTATAGGACACAATTTAAAACATAAATAATTTTACAAAAGGTATCATGAAACATCTATGTAGTCTTTACAGCAAATGTCAAAGTATATGCAAAACAGTAACATTTTAGATGGGGGAAAGAAGCCTGTTGACACTTGACAACCTTGTCGTGCTCATCTTGAGTTAAACTGTTAGTAACTTCTAACAAACAAACAAGCAACACTTCAATATATTGAAGCTATGGGTCTTTATAAATGCAACAGTAAAAATACAATAGTACAATAATTAGGGCCCTCACTGTATAAAGGAGAAATGGATACAACTTTCTTATTTCAGTCACAGTCAGGCAGTTTATGATTCTTTTGTCACAATACTTGTAATAATACATCAAGATAATTACAAACAGCTAGGTGCAACACACAAATAAGGTGCAGGAAGCTATATCAAAAGCTTGATATTAGAAACCAACATTCCTTCTTCAGAAGTGAAATAGAAAAATGGTTTAAACTAACAAAAATCAATGAAAGAAAAAAATCAGTGCTTCATTACCCCATACCACATATGGTTACAATCCAGTAAGCACAACTTTTAATTTCTAAGTGCCTTTATCTTTTCAGTCACCATCCTTCCATATTTCTGCACATCTCCTTTTTCTGTTTGATCTATTAAGACTGAAAAGGCTTCAGAAATTACGATATCTGTCGTTATCAGTTGGAGCCTTTTTATTTTTCACTGATTCACTTTTAAACTGCATTTAGTCCAACACTATAGAGTAACAGAAAGGCATATGACAGAACATTTCCTTTTGTTATCATCAAAAACAAATCAATACTAGCACAATTATCCACTTTGTTGGTGGCCGTTATCACATTATTACCATTAACAAAAAAATGGCAAACAAAGGTTTTGTCACATTAAAATCTGTTCACTGCAGTTCATATACAACTCAGTGACTGGAATAACATAATACATTAACTTTTGCATTTTGGTTACAAAGAGTGAATTATGAAAAATAAAATATTTAGAGCTAGACTAAAATATAAATGAAAAAATTAAGGATGGGTACTGACTGTATCTGACAAGTAAAAGCAGCTCATATCATGTTGAAGATAAATTTTCAGATTTTCAGAATCTTCCAGATTTGTTCATTAGAAGAAAGTAAACTTTCTCTATGATGAAAGGAAATATCTCCGGTTGCTCAAAACTTAACAAGCAAAAGGACACAGGAAGCAGAAAACTGTAAGTAACAATAGCAATATTAGTTCTAAAAGAAGCAATTTTTTCCATTGTTATCTCAGATCTTTTTGGCACCTTATCTTTAGCATTTAATACTATTATCCTTTCTTTTGGCATCAGTACATCACAAAATTTTCTTTCTCTGTTTCCAGGCTTTAGTTTCTACTGATGTATGAATGTTAAATAGAATAAAGTGTATGCCATAATTCCAACCACATCTTTCAATTTGCGTATCCATTAGTCTTCCTCCAGTTGCTTCCGCTTCAGCAAATGTTAAACAAATCCCCACCTTTTGCAGTAATTGAAAGATGCAATGAAAAGATAATGAAAATTTGGTGATGCTGAAACAAAAGTGGTCTGCATTCTTTTCCTTGAGTGCTCGTAGGAGGGGGGCACAGACAAGGCACTAAGGACACAAGCTTCTCTCAGCATACAGAATGCCACTGTTGAGAGGAAAATACAAAGGAGCAAAACCCACATTTGTCATACAATACAATCACTATATACATATATAATTTGTGTTTCAACCATACTAACTGCTTTTCAGCACTTTGCATGATGGATGAGGAATGGCTTCATCCCTTGTTCTCACACCAACAGCTCAAATACAGTACAGCAGAATGAAACACAGTTTGAAATGAAAGTTATTAGTGATATCACACTGAGTATTGTTTGACTGCTAAGGTTGGCAGCATGTTATTGGAGTTTGTCAATCTTTTGAAATTCAGATTCATTCTTTAAAGAAACAAAAAGTTACACGAGATGGGGATAAGAACAGAACCAGCACATTGTTCACATAAAAAAGCAATTGATATGTTGAAGAGGGGGAAAAATTGTGGAAAATGAGGACATGGCAATAATAATTCATTACAGTCAATGGCAGTACCAATATGCTAACAGAGCAAAGATATACGTATTAGGACAAAAAGGATGGAGATTGGAAGGAAATGATATTACAAGCACTTTTATTATTATCTGTTTACTTTATTTTTATTGCTTCATCATTATTTTATTTTATTGGTGCATCACAAATAATTTTAGTTTTGATCAACCTCTTTTTATTGAATGCATCTTTGCCTTAGTTCCACAAGAACAGTTTCCAACAATTAGTCCCTACAAGCAAATCTTTCTGCCAATTTACAAATTTTCCTTTATGGCTTACATTTTAAGTAACTTAACCACATTTTTTCCAGTTCTTTCACCTCTATTCCTGTAGAACTGTATTGTTCCTGTATTACTGTACCATTCATTGTTTTGTGTATGCACTGTCACAGCACCTTTCAGTAAGCATTCTACAGTAACACACACTGTAATTTCTGTTCATGGATTTTCACATCATTTCTAAGTAAAACAGTTTTCAGCCCTAAAATGAATTATTTATTAATTTATTTTTTTAACTCAACTGACCACAAACAGGTATTTCAGTCAATGTTAACTGAAGCATTTAAGTTTATCCATTCTGAGAAGAAACTCAAACAAAATTGAAATTTAAAAAGTCTAGACTTACATACATAAGAAAATCTGCTTTATGCACTTCTACTTTACTGTAATACTGATTGTATCCTGTTTGCTGAATATTTCCTAAATGCTGACATATTTGCTTAAAATAAGCTAAAGACATCACATGGAATGTTTACACCAAGTTATCTGTACCAGCAGTGTTCAGGACTCATACATTTGTACGGCAAATAATAGTTATTGATAATTAAATAAGAAGGTATTTATGTTAATATTAGAGAAACATGTAAATGTGAGTTTGCTTGATAATAAATATTCAGTTCTGTTTCTGGATGCAGCACAACCTTCTGTTGAAAGGAGTATAAAACATACTTTCATTAATTTAATGTCAAGTATAAACGTCTGGATTCATATGAAGGGCTCTGTCATACCGTTACTCTACATACATAGACCAATATTCAGATATTACAATTTAAAATACCTTCATAACTCATTTTATTGTGTAAACTTTTATCATTTATGTTTTAAAGGCTTACATATCTAATAACTGAGTTTGGTTACTGATGACAATCTCTCGACTTCAGCTGCAACTCAATAAATTAATACAATTTCATAAATGTTCTGTAATAAGCACTCTAAAAACACATACTATCTTGCAAAATTACATCATATGTTTTTTGAACACAATGCTTAGCAACTGATACAAAGTTTTTGAATGCCCTATTGTAAACCAACAGCTGCACTGTAGTATGTATTTACTTATAATCAGTTTGCCTCTGTGGCTGAGTGGTCAGTGCAGCTGACTGCCATGCAGGGGTCCAATTTCAGTTTCAAGCCGGATTGGACATTTTATCTGCTTAGAGACTGGGTGTGGTTTGTCATTATCATCATCATCTCAACATGATCAACGCACAATTTATCGAAGTGGCATCAAGTCCAGGTGGCCAAAAAACCCCAGGTGTGGTCTCCTGGCCAATAATGACATACAATCATTCATTTTTATACATAAACATCTTCCTAGATTAGACTAATTTTTAACACAAACACACAACAGAGAATGTTAATTAGTCAACAACATTATGTACGGGAGATTCACAGCCACTATGTAACTAATATTGTGTTATGCTGTTGGTTTGACGATTTGAAAATGACTGGTGAAGCTATTCTGGGTTCACTGTGGATATCACCTTCAAATATTTGTACTCATGAGACCTAAGTGTGCATTAGGTCATTCCATGTCTCATTTCTACAACTTTCCTAGATACTGAGAATAAAGTTCAGCCGTTATATCACCTGAAGGTGGGATTGGTTCCTCCTGCACAATTGCTCTCCATGTAGTAGTGTTCCCAGTGGACAGGGCTGCTTGCTTCCTTTGCTCTTTCTGTTGCCAATCAAGATCAGTTCGAGAAATGGTAATGTCCCTGTCTGGTGGACTCTAAATGACTTAAAATATTTAGTAACATATATAATACATAAACTGTACTGTATTGATACTAGCTCATGAGCAGTTTCATGGCATCTACAAAACACTAGTACCCATGTACTGTTTTATATATGTGGTATTGCAGATTAACTGAGCCTGAAACACTTTCACAGATAAGTAAATTCATACAACAATGCAGTTGCTGATGTGTATAAAATTTTATTCCAGAAATGTTACATGAATATTTTTCTATCAAGAAGACTATGTGAAATGAAATTTGTTCATATTGATTACTGCAAGTCTATTTGTAAATGGACAAAACTAAAGTATATAAATGCATCAGAATCAGTACACCATTAAAGTAATAGAACAATCATATAGAAGCATGCGAAACTTGAAACCTCAGACTATTGTTCATTTCATGTCTGCTCAGAAGCAATTTACATATGAAATGTTTTTCTAATGAGACAAAAGAATGTCACATGTAGTTAACACCTAAGAGTTGCATGTCCTTCCACACACACACACACACACACACACACACACACACACACACACACACTGTAAAAGTGTTATGCCCCAAGTCTACCATAAATGTAGCTTACAGTCGTAGGAAAAGAAAATATTTCCATCCACTTGACAGCTGAGCTGAAGTAAGGAGCAATTAATACTTATAATAACATTTGAAAATTCTTTTCTGGAACTCTGATTCAGTGAACGAGCACAAACACAATTTAATACTCTCAATAAACTTAATTCAGTTGCATAAATATTACCTACAAAATTAAAAACCATTAAATATGTCTGTGTATGAATAGATTAATCATAACAGGCATGAGACCAACTCTTTGGTATGCCTCTTATTTCACTTGCACTTCACAAGACACACACTTAAGAAAATCTTCAAGTTTTTCAGCCATGCTGTGTAGATAAATTTCCACAAGCTTTCACTTGGGAACTATTTGGCCAATGTCTCTTGGTAACTGAGTGCTGTGTGATTAGCAGATTCATTCTCATACAACTGTGGTGTAGATTGTGCCGCCAGTAGTGTCCATTACCAAATAAGACAATTATGATGTACCACATCTGTTTTACCTATTTCAGCCTCACTATAGCTAGACCCAAAGCTGTATTCTGGTGTCATCTAAATGGAACAGTTTTCTGAGATTTTCATTGTAATCACTTCAATTATCACACTGTTCCAAAATCTGTTTGTCCATCTTATGCAGAGTTGTTGGCTGAGTAAAATTGAGTGTCCATGTTCTAAAAGATGTCACACAACATTTTGTTTCTCATGTTCTGTCTGACACAAATTTACAGAATGCACTGTCTGCCCAACATACGAGTAACTTTTATACATCAGATGTTCCAAGTGCTTTATCTTCCTCCAGAGGCCTTACGAGTTGGTGTATTTTTGCCAGGAGACTGAAAACTGATAAAAGCACAATACTTAATAAATCAGATGCCTCTGCAGGATGATTTAGGACTCAGAATATCTGGTGTAGACAAGGTACCCTGCGAGTGGGTAAATTGTGCAAACTATGGTACAACCCCAGATGGAACACAACAGGTAACTGCACCTACATTTTATCAGAAATGTGCCACTGCAGAACATGCTTTACAAAATGGACATACTGTGGTTGATGATGCTAGTTTGTAGTGCAATATACAAAATGTGTTCAAAAAGTATTGGGAATTTTGTAATTTCATGGGTTGTATTAATCTCATTCCTGCCTCTTATTTTTTCACTGTTGGGGTGGTAAACACATCTGAAATGTATATGTACAATGGTAGCCATACTGGATGTTTAGTATGTCATCAGTTGTCAAAGTTCACAGGAATTTTTAATGCATACTGCAACAAGACCATGCATTCAAACATAAATCTGCTTGTGACTAAACTAGAATGAAGATTTAAAAGCATGGAAGACTGAATGACATGCAAGTTAAAAAACAGGAAGTTATGAAATAACAACAATGTTGTGGAAAGGATAGATTACTTCTCACCATACAGAGAAGATGTTGAGTCACAGACAGTCAGAATGAAAAAGACTGCTAAAAAACACACACACACACACACACACACACAAAACACCATCTCCAGCCACAGCAACAGGACACAGTGGTCATTTGTTTGCAAGTTCTGCTTGTGCAATTGTGTGTGTTTTCTATTTCGGAAGACCTTTTGGCTCAATGCTTAAAAGTATAGCAGTCTTTTCATAGTGCCTGTCTGTGTGTCAATGTCTCCTATACAGTGAGTAGCAATCAGATTCCATCTTGGACTTTACATTGTTTGAATGCAAATTATGAATCACACCTACTGGGTAATATTTCAAAGCCAATGCATTATGCTGTAATTTCATGAAAAATTCTAAAACCTAGTAAAAGAAAACTAATGGTACAACAAGGAACTACTGTTGTCATAAATGAAGTAACTTATGTAAGAAATGGCAATTTACAAACTACACTTCAAATTAAATAAAATTAAGTCATCTTTGTTTATAGGTATGGTTTTCAGTTGTAGAGGAAAGACTATAATTAGTTAAATACATGTGAATCAGTTCACAAACACAATGTCTACAATTACATAATTTATTGTTTGTTCATGAATTACCAAATAAGACAATTATGATGTACCACATCTGTTTTACCTATTTCAGCCTCACTATAGCTAGACCCAAAGCTGTATTCTGGTGTCATCTAAATGGAACAGTTTTCTGAGATTTTCATTGTAGCCTCTATATTTGCCAGATACGGCCCTGAGTGACTTCTTTCTGTTTATAAAACTAAAGAGAACCTCAAAGAGCTATTTTTTAACAAGTTCAGATGAGATTAAAAACAAATTGGTGAAAGAGCCAAGTGCTTTCTCAAAGACTGAGTTCCAGAAGTGTTTTGGGGATTGGAAGAAATGCTGAGATAAGTGTATATCTTCAAATGGGGACTACTTCAATAGAGATAACATTAATGCAGATGAATAAATAAAATTATTTCCAAAAAATGAAAATTCCCAATGCTTTTTGAAACCACCTCATATATGAAGTGAGTCACAGCAGACAATTACCACTTGACAATGGCTGAGAAGAAACCCACTCAAAGTTCACAGAAATTTTTAATGCGTACTGCAACAAAACCATGCATTCAAACATAAATCTGCTTGTGACTAAACTGGAATGAAGAAATAAAAGCATGGAAGACTGAACCACATACAAGTTAAAAAACAATGGAAATTATGAAATAACAACAATATTATCAAAAGGATAAACTGCTTCTCACTATATAGAGGAGATGTTGAGCCACAGACAGAATTAAAAGACTGCTAAACACACACACACACACACACACACACACACACACACACACACACACACCACAAAACACCGTTTCCAGCCACTGAGTCCAGCCACAGCAACAGGACACAGTGGTCATGTGTTTGCAAGTTGTGATTGTGTGTATTTTCTATTTTCGAAGAAGACCTTTTCACCGAATGCTTAAATGTATAGCAGTCTTTTCATCGTGACTGTCTGTGAGTCAATGTGTCCTCTATATGGTGAGTAGCAATCGATCTTTTTCATACTATTATCATTGTTTCATCCTGGACTTTCCTTTGTTTGAATGGAAATTATGAATCAGACCTACTGGGTAATATTTCAAAGCCAATGCATTATGCTGTAATTTCATGGAAAATTCTAAAATCTAGTAAAAGAATACTAATGGTACAACAAGGAACTACTGTTGTCATAAATGAAGTAAGTTATGTAAGGAAGGGCAATTTACAAACTACACTACAAATGAAATAAAATTAAGTCATTTTTGTTTATAGGTATCGTTTTCAGTTGTAGAGGAAAGGCTATAATTAGTTAAATACATGTGAATCAGTTCACAAACACAATGTCTACAATTACGTAATATATCAAGACTTTTTCACTATGACAATGAGAACAGGAACTTCACTGTGTAACATTAAGATAGGGGAAATTAAATTGTTGAAGGAATAATACACTACTCAAATTGTACATTAGGCATCTAGGGTTCAAATTGTTTACATTAACCAAATTTTAACATCCCATGTAATACCCAACAGAAACTGCAGTTATACCTTAGAGTTCAAGATATGATTCAACAAACCAGACAATGAAATGTCAAATGAATGACCCTGAAATGAGTGAAGCAATGGGCAAAGATATGGCAACCATAATTATTTTCAGAATCTCTCATGTATTCATAAACAGCGTGATCATATAAAATGTGGTGCAGCCTTAACCATTTTGTAGTAACTAACATACTTATGTAACTAAAAGGCCTTTATGAAAAGTGGTTCACATAGGAAATGATTACTTAAATATTTTAGCAATACTACCAGCAGGAAGGGAGATCACAAGATGACTAGATGGTATAACAGGGATGCAAAGAACCAGCCAATCACTGGAATGACACCTGACAAAATAAAAATTATTTCTTATTAAGAATCAACAGGAGATTGGGTGTTTGTTTTGTATCACTAACACATGATGTTGTAGCCAGGGGGAAAAAAAAGTTACACCCTAGCAGTATTTACTAAATAATCTTACAGCAGGAAAAATTAGCAACAGTCTAATTCAGTGGATTGCCAAGGAATGAATGTGTCTTATAAATGGAGTTTCCTGAATTAAAATGAATTTCTCTGAAATATAGTGGTATTATTTTGTAATGAAAAATGCTTTATCGTACTAAAGCAAATGAAAAGAGGCTCATTCACTGTCCACTGGACAGGCAGAACAGCAAATGATGAAGCAAAACCACAAATGAAAAGAACGTATGCTCCCGACATTTTCATTGCCTTCTCACATCACCTTTACTTTTAGGCTAATTCACGGTGTTGTACAGAATCCAAAAGGAAGAATTTATTAATGATCATAATGATTTGTATATCTTCTCTATCTATTGCTTTGCTTCATTGTTTGATGTTTCACTTGCCAAGATGACTTCTCCAGACTCACATTATAACAATATTTATTGTGATAAATAAGTTAAAATCATTCCATAAATTAATAAACAAAATAACAACAATAACAATAATCACTGAGCAATGCATCTATATAGCACTCCAACATTTTAGTCCATCCCTCGTAGTTAATTAGCACTATGAAAAATATTAATGCAGCACCCGTCAGTACCGCTTCATAAAAAAATATCTCCAATAGCAATATAATCCAATGTCCTATCTTAAACACGTTAAGATATGTTGGCCCCTATAGAATTCCAAAAGTTTTGTAAATTCTCTATGCATTCTTCAGTAAAATGTAAAAATATCATCATTTAAAGTCACTCCCTAATATTTATCACCGTGAAAACAGCAACAGAACGACCACACACAATGAAAGTACAGTTCTTTCACAAGACAGTAACACTAAAATTGTCCCCCAATGATCACAGTATACATCATTGACATTAAAAATTCATTCCATTCACTTCTTGTTAAAACTTTCTCGAGACATAACTTGTTTTGAGATACATGCATGGAGAGAAGTAACAAACAACACATCCTAATATTTCAGCCTCTCTATAGTACTGTCAGCAGGAAAGATAGCAATCCACTTAATATGTACTCTGGAATGCCTGTCTTAATAACCCGAGACCATTTCTCTGATGATGGCTAAGCCTTCTGTCAGAGTTTATCCTGAAAAGCAGTAGATTCAGCTATCGATATGTGCTCATCTGTCACATAATCGGCTGCTCCCAGCTGTAGATGCAGATGTCGCAAATGTTGCAAACGGCGGAGTAAACGGCGGCCAGCACGTGTCTCACTGACTCCGCCTCCTTGCCTTAGTGTTGCTCTTATTTCAGCTAGGGTGGCTGAGAGAGCTGCTAAATTTTCCCTACGAGTGCGTGCAACACAGTCACGTGCTCCCGCAGGATCTCTTCTCCTTCCCCAGCCTGCACAGAGACCAGCAACTGCTACAAGTCGTCGTGGGCCATATTCTGTGTTTGATAGTACAAAAGCTACCATATTAGGCACAGTTACCGGCAGATTGCGCGGGAATACACGACTCTCCGATTTCCTGAAAAACAAGGAGAACAAGTGAAATGAGTTTGGATGATAATTAAATTGCACAAAGTTATCATGTATAATTGACAATAACTTATCTTCATATATTCTATTGCCATCTCTGGCTCTAGGACAAGCTTATTCTACTGTTTCACATGCCATTAACATACAGGAAAGTAAAACCTGATGCATTGTGAACTATAAAACAAACGGAGCATATTTATTTTCTGCCAATGTGAATAACATACACAAGTAACCAACAGTTGATTAGCTCATAAAAGAAATTGTCCTTAATTTTGTTCAGTAGCTTCTCATTTGGCTCCAGTGTAGAGCTGCACAGCATGTAGTGTTATTTTACCAGCACAAACAAAAACAGTACATGACATCTTGGAAGTAAAAACACAGGTGTTGTATATGTCTTCTACTAATGTTTGTGATGAACTTGCTTATGAGCAGTGCCATATTTTGATTACATTACTTTGTTTTTCCATATAATTTGTTGATCTTTCACAACTGAATCCAAACTGATTTTCTAGAACAACATTTTTTATTTGTACCCTTTACTGCTTTCAAACTTCCCTGGCAACAATCTGATTAATCTATATTGTTTCACCTTTTTTTTTCTTTTTTCTTTTCTTAGAGACTGTTACAAGTTATTGTTTCTATATGCTCCAAGTATATAGTGTTTCTTGCATTATTCCACATTTAATCACTAACTTCAAGCAAGCACTTTGCTAACACCCTTGTTATTTGCGCTACACAATGAATTCAATTTATATGCTAAACAATAACACAGAGTAATACATAGCTACTCCCAGAAGAAGATGTATATGAACTGAATTTGCTCCCACAATCCAGAATATTTGACGATGTTATCTAGCACACATGCTGTCCCATATGTTTCCAGATGAATATGAATTACAGGAATGTTTGACTGTTTTTGCATATTCGTACCAAAGTAAACAATTAGAAAGATTAAACTGTACTGTTAGTTTTCACAGACTCCACACTCAACATAGCAACATTTTTTCTCTATGCTACTGAAATGAGCAGTCAGTACACAAATTATAACCAAGATAATATTCTACATAAATGGCCATCTATACTCATTTCATGTTTCATTCAATTTCGTAAAAATTATGTGTCAAACAAGAAATTACCTGTGTGCAGGAAAAAAAAGTACACTTGGATAATGATGAACAGTGAATTGCCAAGGGAGATCATTATTTTCACCATCAATACGAGCAAACTTCAATCTTGGGACACTTCTAAAATAACGAGCAACTGTGAGAAAAACATAGGCCACACTATGGCAAAAGGCGCAGAATGGTGAATGGTACATCAGCACAACATCCTGAAAGAATATCAGTAACATCATAACATATGAATATTATCTGATTCTATTTCAAAGTGAATTATCAGACTGCACAAATTCACAAATAATATTACCACCAACATGAAAGAGAAATACACATCCTGTTTCCTGAAATGAAGCAGAAAAAAGTAAAGAAATTTGATGACAATTTTCAGGCTCTGGGATGGACTGCTGCTTCTATGCCAAGTTATTGTAAAGCAGGTACCAGCAACTAAAGTGACAAAAGCTTTCATTCACTTTACTTTGGGCAGTTTATAATCAAGTGGAAGGATTACACATATGAGTTAAAAAGGCTCTGGGTATACATGTAGCACTAAAATGTAACACTAAGTACCTTATTATATTATCTGCCTACACAAGCAGAATCACAGAATTTGTTAACTAAAATGTGACTGGGGCACCATTTATACATCTACATCATATTCGCACGCCACCTAATGGTGTGTATGAGAGGGTACTTCTAGTAACTAGACCCCCCCCCCCCCCTCCCCATGCCGCTCACACACGGCACATGGGAAGATTGTCTGTCAGTAAGCCTCTGTATTTGGTCTAAATTTTCAAATTATCTTGTGGTCATTTTGCGAGATGTATGTGAGAGGAAGTAATATGTTGTCGGAATCTTCCTGGAAACCATTCTCTCAAACACAACGCCTCTCTTGTTGTGTCTGCAACTGGAGTTTGATGAGCATCTCTGTACAGCTCTCACGCTGACCAAACAATCCCATGACAAAACATGCTGCTCTTCATTGGATCTTCTCTTCTCTCTCTGTCCTACCTCATGAAAGTCCCAGACTGATGAACAATACTCAAGAACTGGTCGAACTAGTGACTTGTAAGCTGCTTCTTTTGTGGGTGAGCCACTTTTTCTTAAGATTCTTCCTATGAATCTCAATCTGGCAACTGCTTTCCCTATTCCTCATTTTATGTGATCACTGCACTTAATGTTCATTTGGATACTTACTACTAGATTTTTATGGTAGATACGGTTTCCAGCAATTTGTCTTCAATGGTGTAGCTGTATGGTAATGGATTTCATTCCTTATGTTTGTGCAATATGATAAATAAAGAATTAACTGCACAATCTTGCAACGTGTTCATATATGATCAGGCAGCACAAAATGATGCTAACAGAGCAAAAATATACACTGTTTGCCAGAAATGGAACTTTGAAGGTAGAAGTGAAGAAATGACAAAGTGTTGGATAAGAAGGACAGCTGCAACCAGTTTTGTAAACTGTATTTGGATCCTCGGGTGTTTAACTGTACACAATTGTACCAAACAACATATTAGAATTTTGGCAATGGCATGTGATGCAAAATAAAAGTGATAAGCTTTGTGTCCACTAGCAGTAATACATAAAAGTGATCTGTTTAAAAGCCATAAAAAAGCACATTCCCCAACTTTCTCATCAAAGTATTTAAAATTGCTAACTTGAAAATGTGTGAAAGTCCATAAATTAAAAAAAAACAACTGGGGCTAAGACAGAATCTGTTAAAAATGTCAAAAGTGGGAACATAGTGTTAATAATTTCTGAAGATACTCTGCAAATAACTGGTTTTAAAATGTTGATGGATAAACAAACCTGGGGATTTAAATAGTTCACTTTTTGTTTGTTTCTTACGTTTATATTTATTGCCATTATTTTTAGGGATAGAATAGGCTGGTGTTATACACTGCAATCAACTGTTTACCTATTTTCTTAGACATATTCCCATAAGTGAATTATTTAAATCCCCAAGTGTGTACAGTATATCTTGCAACAGCTGTGCTTAAAAATACATTGGCCAAACAGGATGGAGCTTTGAAATATGATTTATGGAACATACTGATAATTCCACTGCTAAGTCAGTTCCGAGCACGCACTTGGAGGAGCCAGGACACACAATATCCGATTTTCCCATCAATCTTCAAATACTTCACTGGGAAGGAAACGGTAATATCCTAATTATTCTAGAACAACTTGAGACTTTTTGCGAACTGAAAGGAACTGCTGGAAATACCCTCAACTCACAGACTAATTTACATCAGAGGAATTCCATTCCTACCACAGTGAAAAAAATTATCTGTGTAAATATTTTTAAAAAGTATTGAAATTATTATTAATCATAAGGGCATCACAATGGGTATAGTATCTGAAAACATTTCAAATTCAACTGCAACAGTAACTTGGACAAAAGCAACTCAGAAACAGCATTACTGTTTCTAATTCTTATAGACTGTTTTTAAAAATGTATAACCAGCCCCCAACATTTCAGTTGGGGAACTGGAATCCAGATACGCCCATTTGCAACAATGTGCATGCACAGCTTTCCGAGTGGGCCACACTGCATCTTGCAGTTAATTTAGTACTGGCAACATAAATGCTTCCTCCTCAGGCTGTCAACGGTGGAGGTAAAATTTGACATTATTCTAACAGCTGTTTCCCCAACAACATTTCAAATGCGATTCTTTGCAGAATATCTTTCCAAATTATTAATTTAATATCCATTACAATCCCACTTTTGATGTGTGTGTGTTTGTTTTAAGGTTTCAGGAAGGCCTTAGCCACTATTTTTTATTCCACCTACATCTACATGGATACTTCGCAAATCACACTTGAGCACCCAGTAGATGGTTCACCAAACCACCTCCACAACAATTCTCTATTACTCCGCTCGAACAGTGCGTGGAAAAAACAAACACTTATATCTTTCTAAGCGAACTCTGATTTTCCTTATTTTATTATGATGACCATTTTTCCCTTTGTAGAGCACTGTAAACAAAATATTTTTGCATTCGGAGGAGAATGTTGCTGACTGAAATTTTGTGAGAAGATTCTGCAGCAATGAGAAATGTCTTAGTTTTAATGGCGTCCATCCCAAATTACGTACATGACACCCTCTCCCCTATTTTGTGATAATACAAAACATGCTGCTCTTCTTTGAACTTTCTCAATGTACTCTGGTAAGGATCCCAGACCACACAGCACTACTCCAAAAGAGGATGGACAAGTGTACTGTGGCCAGTCTCTTTAGTAGATCTGTTACATTTTCTAAGTATTCTTTGGTTCACTCCCCCACCTCCACAACATTTTTTTGTGCATTCTTTCCAATTTAAATTGTTTGTAATTGTAATTCCTAGGTATTTAGTTGAATTTACAGCCTTCAAATTAGACTGATTTATCGTGTAACTAAAGTTTTGAAGGATTCATTTCAGCACTCAAGTGGATGACCACACAGTTTTCATTATTTAGATCAATTGCAGAATTTTGCACCGGAAGTGAAGAGGCAAAGATGATGTTGAATGAGAGGTGAGGTATGAGTGGCGGCAACTTGAAATTAGCGGAGATTGAGGCCTGGTGGGTAACGGGAAGAGAGGATATATTGAAGAGCAAGTTCCCATCTCCGGAGTTCGGATAGGTTGGTGTTGGTGGGAAGTATCCAGATAACCCGGACGGTGTAACACTGTGCCAAGATGTGCTGGCCGTGCACCAAGGCATGTTTAGCCACAGGGTGATCCCCATTACCAACAAACACTGTCTGCCTGTGTCCATTCATGCGAATGGACAGTTTGTTGCTGGTCATTCCCACATAGAATGCATCACAGTGTAGGCAGGTCAGTTGGTAAATCACGTGGGTGCTTTCACATGTGGCTCTGCCTTTGATCGTGTACACCTTCCGGGTTACAGGACTGGAGTAGGTGGTGGTGGGAGGGTGCAAGGGACAGGTTTTACACCGGGGGCAGTTACAAGGATAGGAGCCAGAGGGTAGGCCTCAATCTCCGCTAATTTCAAGTTGCCGCCACTCATACCTCACCTGTCATTCAACATCATCTTTGCCTCTTCACTTCCGCCTCGACTGACATCTCTGTCCAAACTCTTTGTCTTTAAATATGTCTGCTTGTGTCTGTATATGTGTGGATGGATATGTGTGTGTGCGAGTGTATACCTGTCCTTTTTTCCCCCTAAGGTAAGTCTTTCCGCTCCCGGGATTAGAATGACTCCTTACCCTCTCCCTTAAAACCCACATCCTTTCGTCTTTCCCTCTCCTTCCCCTCTTTCCTGATGAGGCAACAGTTTGTTGCGAAAGCTTGAATTTTGTGTGTGTGTTTGTGTTTGTTTGTGTGTCTATCGACCTGCCAGCGCTTTCGTCGGTAAGTCACATCATCTTTGTTTTTAGATATATTTTTCCCACGTGGAATGTTTCCCCCTATTATATTAAAGAGCTAGTGTGTTTCACATGAATGATTTTTTCTAAACCAGTGGTGACTTTGTGTCACTAGACCATTCTCTTCGAGCTAATTCATAATGTTCCAAAATCCTGCTGCAAATCAACGTTTACGATATGAGCCTGTAATTTAGTGGATTACTCCTACTACCTTTCTTGAATATTGGTGTGCCCTGTGCAACTATCCAGTCTTTGGGTATGGGTCTTCCATGGAGCAAGTTGTTGTATATGATTGTTAAGTATGGAGCTATAACATCAGCATACTCTGAAACGAACCTAATTGGTAAACAGTCTGGACCCAAAGACTTGCTGTTATTAAGTGATTTACGTTGCTTCACTACTCCAAGGATATCTACTTCTAAGTCACTCATGTTGGCAGCTGTTCTTGATTCGAATTCTGCAATATTTACTTTGTCTTCTTTGGTGAAGGAATTTCAAAAGGATCTGTTTAGTAATTCTGCTCTCCCAGCACTATTGTTGATAGCATTTACATTGCTATCACACAGAGAAGGCACTGACTTTTTTTTTGCTGCTACTATACAATACGCACGACCAGAATCTCTTTGGATTTTCTGCCAGGACATAAACTTTTGTTGTGGATACTATTATAGCATCTAGCATTGATTGATATCTGCTCTAAATTTTGAGCTATTGTAAAAGATCACCAGTCTTGGAGACTTTGCATTTCTTTGAATTTGGCATTTTTTGTTGTTGTTTCTGACCCGTTTTGTGCATCAAGGGGGATCTGTGCCGTCATTTGTTAATTTCTTTGACATAAATCTCCCAACTGCTGTCAATACCGTTTCTTTGAATTCAAGCCACATCTTGTCTACACTTAAATTTTTAATTTGGAAGGAGTGGAGATTGTCTCTTAGGAAGACGTCAAGTGAATTTTTATCTGCTTTTTTTGAATAGGTATATTTTTCATTTATTTTTTGAAAATTTAGGGGTTACAATATTCAATCTCTCTATGACAATCCTGTGTTCACCAACCCCTGTATCTGTTACAATGTTTGTTATTAGCCCAGGATTATTTGTTGCTAAAAGGTCAAGTGTGTTTTCACAACCATGAACTAACTGCTCAAAAAATTTTCAGAGAATGTGTTTAGCACAATTTCGGATGATGTTTATGCATATCTCCAGATTTAAACATGTATTTTCACCAACATATCGAGAGCAAATTAAAGTCACCACCAACTATAATTATATGAGTCCGGTAGAAGTTTGAAACTAAAGTCAAGTTTTCTTTGAATCTTTCAGCAACTGTATAATCTGTGTTGTGAGGTTGGTAAAAGGATCCAATTATTATTTTATTCTGGTTGCCAAGAATGACTTCTGCCCATACTAATTCACAGGAACTACCTGCTTCAGTTTCACTATGAGATAAACTACTTCTAACAGCAACAAACATGCCACTGCCAACTGTGTTTTAGCCTATCCTTTCAGAACACCATTAGGTTCTTTGCAAAAATTTTGGTTGAAATCTCCGGCTTGAGCCAGCTTTCAGTGCATATAACATTGAGGATCAGTGCTTTCTTAGTACTTGGAGCTGGTACTTTCCTAACACAGCTACAACACTTTACAACTGTTATACTGATGGTTCCTGTATATATGTTCTTCCTATGTTCAACCTGCAACCTTTGAGACTGAATCCCTTTTTGTATTCCCCCCCCCCCCCCCCCCAAGACCCTCTAACCTAAAAACTGCCCATTCCACACCACATAGTTCCTGCTACCAGTGTAGTCACTTCTTGCGTGTAGTGGACTCCTGACCTATTCAGCAGAACCCAAAACCCCACCACCCTATGGTGCAAGTCGAGGAATCTACAACCTATGTGATCACATAACCATCTGAGCCTCTGATTCAGACCCTCCTCTCAGCTCTGTACCAAAGGTTCACAATCAGTCCTGTCAACTATACTGCAAATGGTGAGCTTTGCTCTCATTTCCCAAGCAAGACTGGCAGCCTTTACCTCTTCTGTTAGCCACTTGAAGCCAGGGTGACACACATCATTGGTACTAACGTGAGCCACTACTTGCAGTTGGCTGCACCTTGCGCTCTTCATGGCATCCGGAAGGACCCTTTCACATCTGGAATGACTCCAACCGGTATGCCCACGGAGTGCACACTGGCTTTCTTTCCCTCCTTGGCAGCCCTTGTCCCTAAAGGGCCCCATAACGTGGGTAACAATGGAGCTCCTAACTACCAAGAATCCTACCCTCTGATGTTTGCACGTTTACAAGTTAAAAATTTTAAACACCATGATGAGAATGTCAGGGAATGTGCTTTTTTCAGCTTTTAAACATATTGCTTTTATGGATTGAGTGTATGTAGACACTAACCAAATTGGTTTTATTTTCAGTTACCTGCCATTGCCACAATTCTTTTAATGCTCTTTATGCATTTGTATACAGACACCTGATAATGCAAATACGATTTTTGAAACTGACGTATCTTTGAATGAAGAGTTTTAACAGTCACAGAACTGCTTCCAATTCAACACAGAATATTTTGATTGTGGATGCCCCACGTACAAAGTATTATGACAGTACAGTGATTTAAATATTTCATTAAATTACTGTATGGCAGCCGCTTGATATCTGTATAGCAATGGTAACTATATGAAAAAGAATGAAAATGGAGATATGTGCATCTTCTGTCAAATGATATTATGTTAAACTTTACAGACCAGGTCACTGCTTTCACTGATGCTGACTTCTAGTCTGAAAATGAGATAATATTTATCACTGCATTGGTTCAGTCAATACTTATGCAGTTCAGAACTTGTCAATCATCCGAGTTTAGAAAAAAGGATATGTGAGTGTACACACAAATAACAACAGAAATCTTGATAATTTCACCATACAACCAGCAGAGAGGGATGCCAGATTGGACAATGATTTCAAGAACAGTTAGCTATCTCATTGTTTGTCATAAAAGGGAGGGGCTGGTGATAATTTGACATGCTTCAATGTCTACCTACATCACTGTAATTCACTTGGCACATGGGCGCACACACTTTGGAACCATTAAATATTCCCATTTTACATCAGTCCCACATTTTCTATAACACAACACATCAGTCTGTTCACCTGAGTGGCTGTGGTACGTTACACACCTTTAGTAAATACAATAAAACATATAACAGAGCAGGATTACGTACAACGCATCTTATGGCTACACATTTTGTCTCTTATTGCAGGACCTCCAGGAGGTATTCTCCACCACATTAACACAGAGCCACGAATACACCTTGTCAATATATTTCTGCAACACTGCCACAATTCTGTGGTCTACCAAACGATTTTATCCTTTATCAATGGATCCACCAGGAACATACACTGCACTTATCTCAGAGATCAGGAGCTTGAAATCCAATTGTAGATGCACATATGTCACAAGCTGTCATCCAGAACATGTGTACCTAGTTGTCGATCTGTGTCTTGTGGAATTTAAGTCATACAATTTCATGATCTATGCTGAGGCTTTTTATGATATAACAACAGAAAATCTTGGGTGAAATCTATAGAATTAAACAGTTATCTTATAATTGAAATTAAGCAGTGAATAGGTACATAAACAACAGACTGAGCATTATACACTCCTGGAAATGGAAAAAAGAACACATTGACACCGGTGTGTCAGACCCACCATACTTGCTCCGGACACTGCGAGAGGGCTGTACAAGCAATGATCACACGCACGGCACAGCGGACACACCAGGAACCGCGGTGTTGGCCGTCGAATGGCGCTAGCTACGCAGCATTTGTGCACCGCCGCCGTCAGTGTCAGCCAGTTTGCCGTGGCATACGGAGCTCCATCGCAGTCTTTAACACTGGTAGCATGCCACGACAGCGTGGACGTGAACCGTATGTGCAGTTGACGGACTTTGAGCGAGGGCGTATAGTGGGCATGCGGGAGGCCGGGTGGACGTACCGCTGAATTGCTCAACACGTGGGGCGTGAGGTCTCCACAGTACATCAATGTTGTCGCCAGTGGTTGGCGGAAGGTGCACGTGCCCGTCGACCTGGGACCGGACCGCAGCGACGCACGGATGCACGCCAAGACAGTAGGATCCTACGCAGTGCCGTAGGGGACCGCACCGCCACTTCCCAGCAAATTAGGGACACTGTTGCTCCTGGGGTATCGGCGAGGACCATTCGCAACCGTCTCCATGAAGCTGGGCTACGGTCCCGCACACCGTTAGGCCGTCTTCCGCTCACGCCCCAACATCGTGCAGCCCGCCTCCAGTGGTGTCGCGACAGGCGTGAATGGAGGGACGAATGGAGACGTGTCGTCTTCAGCGATGAGAGTCGCTTCTGCCTTGGTGCCAATGATGGTCGTATGCGTGTTTGGCGCCGTGCAGGTGAGCGCCACAATCAGGACTGCATACGACCGAGGCACACAGGGCCAACACCCGGCATCATGGTGTGGGGAGCGATCTCCTACACTGGCCGTACACCACTGGTGATCGTCGAGGGGACACTGAATAGTGCACGGTACATCCAAACCGTCATCGAACCCATCGTTCTACCATTCCTAGACCGGCAAGGGAACTTGCTGTTCCAACAGGACAATGCACGTCCGCATGTATCCCGTGCCACCCAACGTGCTCTAGAAGGTGTAAGTCAACTACCCTGGCCAGCAAGATCTCCGGATCTGTCCCCCATTGAGCATGTTTGGGACTGGATGAAGCGTCGTCTCACGCGGTCTGCACGTCCAGCACGAACGCTGGTCCAACTGAGGCGCCAGGTGGAAATGGCATGGCAAGCCGTTCCACAGGACTACATCCAGCATCTCTACGATTGTCTCCATGGGAGAATAGCAGCCTGCATTGCTGCGAAAGGTGGATATACACTGTACTAGTGCCGACATTGTGCATGCTCTGTTGCCTGTGTCTATGTGCCTGTGGTTCTGTCAGTGTGATCATGTGATGAATCTGACCCCAGGAATGTGTCAATAAAGTTTCCCCTTCCTGGCACAATGAATTCACGGTGTTCTTATTTCAATTTCCAGGAGTGTAGTTCAAATATACAATGAATAGTTGACTTTATTCATTCTATTGTTTATATGGCTATGTCTTTATACTAGGATATGAATGAATCAACTCATAGGCAAAAAACTTTAGAACCAGGGATTAACTGGTTATGACAACTTGTAATGAAAATGTTTCATGCAAAATCATTATAGCTTCACCATTTTGAAGTTCTAAATATTAAAAAAAATAGTACTATTATTACCTCCTGAGGATCCATCACAAAATGATGGAATGTGAGTGAAGTTAGCTCTGGAATACATATTTTTTGTCCGTGACCAGAATTATCATGGTCACAGTGAAATTCAGGGCTGGATCGCAGAGACCTTTTCAAGCTACCCTGAGTATAATTCAGCACAAAATCAACTATCATTCCTTTGCTAGGTTTTCCTTCCAATACATATGCACTTTCTACCTGAAATTAAAAAGTGGGCACATTTCAGAAAAACAACTAATTACTTTTTCTAACTGCAGTAACATTTCTTGAATGGTTTCGAAGTAGACGAGTTACTTGAAACACACAGTGGGCATTAATCGCTAACAAATAATAAAATTTGAATTCAAAACAGAGAAACGAAAAGGTAGATAAACACTATTTGGGACAGAAGACAAACCTTTATTTTATCAATAAGTTTTTGTATTGGTAAATAGAAACCATTGAATCTAATTGATGTTAAAGCTACTGATCATATAATTAAATAATCAGATAAGTGACACAGACAGGGATATGAGTAAAGATAACTATCCACTATATAGCAAAGAGAGACATTATTAGAATAAGTTTCACTGTTCAAATAAATAGAAAGTTAAAAATAATATTTGTGGATAAATTTGCAGATGTACAGATTATTCATCTCTGTGAATACAAATAATTATTTGTTATTTATTATTTGTAACCTACTTAATGAATAATAAAGAGTACTAATGCATTTTCTTTGTTTCCTTCTCAATGAGCTCATGTAAATAGTGTTTGTTCCTGTGGGTCAGCAGGGTTTGTGTTTGATAAATAATTTAGTAATGTTTCATACTGGAGTAGTCTGTATAAGTACACTTACAGATTGAAAGAAGGTGGGGGCACATCACCTCCAACACAATCATGTCTAGCAAAGCACCAAAATTTCCAGATTGTGGACAAATTCACTTACTTTACAGCGTAACTAAAAACGCTTCATAAAAAAATGACCTTAGCAATTACACTACTACATGGGACAATTTAACTAACTCCGCATTTGCAGTACTTCATCCCCTCCTTGCCATTGCCAAAATATAGAAGCACTGCACACAGTTAAGCAAACACCAAGAATATCAACAATGCAAGGAAAATACAGACTGCTAATTACCATAAGGATGACATGTTAGGCTGCAGACAATTTAACTAAAAGACACTTACACTTAAGCTTTCAGCCATAGCCTTCATCAGAAAAGGAAACAGAGCTGCCAGTTATCACTGAATGTAATATCCCATTATCATCACTGTGCACTGCTCGTAACTTAATTTTTGCACTACTGGTAATTAACTGTGTCCTAAATCTTCATGTAATCGGAAAATACACAGCATTAACCAAAGTGCACTACAAAGCTGTACAAAAATATAATGCTTTCTGAAATATCCAAAGTCATCTGAAATAAATGAGGACAATCTCAGATTAAGGATGGTGTTATGAGATGGAATAGTTTAGCCAACTGGAGACAAGACTGTGCTGTTACATACAGCATTGGAATTGAAAAATTTCATGAGAGAAACCAAGTTTAACTGCATACAGTAGTTTATAACTTATTCTGGCCTTATTAATGATGCTTTGATTATACTGAAAGGAGAAAAATATATACTACAAACTTTTAAAACCATACTTGGTCTACTTAACAAAATGAAAAACCGAAGAAGAGACTTCTTGAATATTTCAGCACATTGGCAATTTCCTATTGATGCAGTGTTAGGAGCTAATTTTTAGTCTATTTTGCCTTTCAACACCAAAGGGAAACATGAAGTTATGGGAGTGCTATCTTACCATGAGTTTATAATAATATGTTCACCTGTATTGCTGTCCAAGATTAAGGGATGACTAAAGAGTGTTAAGATGTACAATAGTAAAAAAAATGTCAAAGAAGTTGGGTAAGAACGTCACATGATTAAATTGAATTTTGAAGATGACACTGACATAGAACCACAACAAGTTACTTGCCACATACTGCAGCAGAATTAATGGCTTCACAATTATTTTGCAGAGGAGGAACATGATTTCGATATCTCAGTTTGTTATCCTGAAATGAAGTCAGTTTACTGGATACTGTTCTGAAAACTAAAAGTAAAAGAAAGGTACATTTGTTTTATAAATGACAAAAACTTGAGTGCAATAAATGTTTTTAGATTTGAAATTTATCTTTCTTTCATAATTTTTTCCCCACAAATTATCAATAAATGTTATTTGCATAAATGACTAATGTTATGAATACATTTTTTTAAAATTAATTGTTACCAATTCTGCTATATAGCAGAGGTACGTAGCCGTACTGAAACACATAAACAAGAATTTGAACATGGTAACTCAGCTTACAAATTTGCATTCTTTTTCACAGTGTACATATACACTAGCTTTCAGACAAGACAGTCCTTCCAACATTGAAAATCTGCATGAATGGCTGCGTATTTTCTATTTTTGGAGGACTTTTTTGTCACAAACCTTAAATGTCTGGCAGTCGTTTTCACTGTGCTCCTCTGCAAGTCAATGTGGTGAGTAGCAATCTATACTTTTCATATTGTTATTTTATTGCTGAGTGATTTTTTTATAAAACCATAAAGAAAAGATAACAACAATGGTAAAGTGAAACTCACAGCTGCATTAAAGATCACAACAGCTGTCTCAACACTGGAGCCCACACCAAGTCCTTCAGCAAAGTGACGGTACTGCAGGCTGTCCATTGCAATTAGGGAAAGACTGAGGTTGGTACGGCATGCCAGCCCAATATGAGAGTCTCCACTGATTGGCAGAGGACTTGTAGGTGGAAAAACTGGTTGATGCAACTTCCTCGCCCAGCGCTGGAGGCGGCATTGCTCCCACATCCAGAAACCGTACAACTCTGTGGCAGAGTGGATGTCACTGCCTGGTCTGACAGATTATTACATTAATAAACTTGGCATTTCTGAGACAAATTTCAAAAGTTATGAAAGTATATGAATCATAGTATCAGGCATAACACAACATCGAGTGAATTACTAATTCATTTATTTCTTTAATGTTAATTTAAAATGCATGCATATTTTATAAAATCACAGTAAGTGGCTACATCATGCAATACACAGGACATAAACAAGTTTGAATAAATCTTACAACAATTCCAGAAACAATATTCTGCTGCAGTGAACACACAAAAATACTTGCAAATGGAATGTCATCAGTAAGTTATGCCCTTAAGAGCCCCGTTATCAGTGTGTAACATGCTGTGTGTTTTAGTTACATACTATCCATAAGTTCAGTCAGTATTCAGCTATAGATTTCTGTCCCAGAGAACAAACACCCAAAATATGAACACTGTTTAGAAGATACAGAAAAGGACCATTACAATAATAACCAAAAACAGCAGCTGAGCTCATTGTAAAGATCCCTTCAAAACACTGAAGTTTAAATACATCATGGAAGTACATTTACCAATCACATGTACACATAAAAAAATAATATTACTAATTACTACACAAACAGGACTGTTCATGACCATGGAACAACAGCAAGACTAAACTGATATTCACCAAGAAGGAATAAACATGAAATTCTGAACCATATTTTTTACTGAGGAATAAGACTGTACAATAAATAGCCTATGGAGATCAAAGTGATTACTAAACCAACTTACTTAAAAAGACAGTTAAAAAGTAGCTTTTAAGCAGCTTGTTCTAAGACTGAGGATTACTTAGATAACAGAGTGTTGGGATTTGGTAAAATATGTAGTACATATAAATAATAAAGACAAATCATTACACATGACACTTTTGTAGTATTTTTATTTTCCTGAAAAAACTTACTCCCAAATCTATTCAATGAGTAATACTAACAACTTATCCTCTTTCTGAGCTCAACATTTCACTCATTATAGTGGGCTGCTGAAACAGATTATAGGTTAGCAAATGGTTCACAAAAATGGAAAACACACACTGTCACCATGGCACCGACATCAGAGCTCTCTCTCTCTCTCTCTCTCTCTCTCTCTCTCTCTCTGTGTGTGTGTGTGTGTGTGTGTGTGTGTGTGTGTGTGTGTGTGTGTGTGTGTGTGCGGGGCAGCGGAGTGCGAGGGTTGTGTGTGAAAATGCAATGACTGGGAGTGAGAAATGAATGAACAGTGTAGCACCAGCCCCTCTCATCATTACGTAACTTGTTTGTAAAACAGTATTGTATATTAGAACACCACTGTTTTAAACAGACTAGCCTTTTGCTGGGGATGGTGAGGCTTCAATCTTCAGCTGGCCACTCTGATTTAGGTTTTCAGTGGTTACTACAGGCAAATGGTTCCTACTATGCAGCCGTGACTGACTATCTGTTCTATCCTTGTCAACCTAGACCTGGAAGTATTTATACACTGGTCAGGCAGAACATTATGACCACTTACCTAACAACTGGTATGACCACCTTTGGCACAGATAAAAGCAGCGACGCACCATGGCATGGAAGCAATGAGGCCTTGGTAGATTGCTGGAGGGAACTGGCACCACTTCTGCACACACTAGCCACCTAACTCCTGTAACTTCTGGTTATGGGGGTGATGAGCTCTGACACCACGTTTAATCACATCCCAAGCATGTTTGATTGAGTTCAGATCAAGCAAGTTTGGGGGTGGGGGTGGGAGGGGCAGCACATCGATTGGAGCTCGTCACTGCATTCCTCGAACCACTCAATCCCATTCCTGGCCTTGCAACATGGTGCATTATCTTGTTGAAAAAAAGCAACTTTTGTCGGGAAACATGATCATCATGAAGGGGTGTATGTGGCCTGCAAACCAGTGTACTATACTCCTTGGCCATCATGGTGCCTTGCACAAACTCCAATGTACCCATGGATGTCCACATGAATGTTCCCCAGAGCATAATGGAGCTGCCTCCAGCTTGTCTCCATCTTGTAGTACATACATGTCCCCCTGGAATACAAGTTAGTGCCCCCCACTGGCATGGTGAAGAAGGTATCGGGATTCATCTGACCAAGCAACACTCTGCCACTGTGCCAACACCCAGTGCCAATGGACACATGACTATTTCAGTCGTAGTTGCCAATGTTGTGATTATTAACACTGGCACTCTGAAGGCCAATTGTTAGGAGAGTTAGATGCACTGTGTCTTCAGACATGCTTGCACTCTGCCCAGAATTGAAGTCTGATGTTAGCTCTGCCACAGTTTGCTGCCTGTCCTGTTGCACCAGACTGCCCACCCTATGATGTCAGACATCTGTAATGAGGGGTGGCTGCCCAACCCCATGATGTCTGGCCGTGGTTTCACCTTGGTTTTGCCACATGTTGAAGACAATCACCACAGAACTCCTCGAACACCCAACAAGATGTGCTGTTTCCAAAATGCTCATGTTGAGCCTCCACGTCATCACAATCTGCCCTCGGTCAAACTCGGAAAGATCACACGCCTTTCCCATTCTACACATGGGACAGCACACTCACTGCTACTACACGAACCATCTGACTACCAGTCATTCCTCACCAGGTGAGGGATGGGATTACATCAATAGTAGGTCAGTGGTCTTAATGTTCTGGCTGATCAGTGTATGTGAATTGTGTTATTTTTGTTGTTCTTAAATTTTAATACCAAGGTTATGTCCAGTACCATTGTAAAAGAGATCTGCAGATGAATACTACTGCTGCTGCTGCTGCTGCTGCTGCTGCTGCTACTACCTGTAGACTGTATCCCGTGAAAAGTATTTTGTGCTAGAGTATCAGCCAAAATCAGCAATTGTGCTTTATACAGTCTTAACAGTAATATCTTCAAATTCAGAGTACATCAAAATAAACAAACATATATTTCTGAGAAGTTTTAGAAGTTATGAATGTTGTTTTTGGATGCTTAAAAATGTATATTTTCAAGAATCTTTGTAAGTTACCAGTGTTGTGCACAGTAAATCAGTGTTTCTGTTTTACAGTTACTGTGAATAACTAACATATCATGTCACACTCATTCTCTTTTAGCAGGTGTGTATATTGTCTGCATTAATCTTAAACTACCACTATTGTCAAATCTGATAGTGACCATAACCTGAAAAGCATTTTAAAGAAATAAAAATTTTTGTACCAAGTTTTAGTATTGTCGTAAGAGACATCTGACTATAAATCACTTTAGTTTTAAAAGGTTATTGATATGTAAAACTTGTAGCGTATCACACCTGTAAATCAAAAGAGAATCTGCAAGCGTTATTTAAAGTTACTTGTTTGCTGTTCCGTAAAGCATTGCACCATTCACAATGCAGCCCCACTGTCTATGCTGTTATTGGCCACAGGATGAGCTAGTTGCTGTTTGTAAGCAGCTAGAAACCACCCTGACTACTGACTGGAAGCTGCTACAAATAGGATTTTTGGGAGGGTTACTGAGAGTCATGTACTAGAGATACCAAACATACCTCAAGTACTATCCTCTCCTATGGATACCGTCTCTTCTGTGGAAAATAAAGAATAAATCACTAGTTGTCCACTTGACTGCGAATGGCATGTCAATGGTAGGTCTAGGCATCCGTACGCCATATCAATGGGATACAAATGCAAAAGGGAGGGGGGATGGGGGTCTACCAATCATTGGCAGTCAAAACATACAGGAAAAAATGTTACTTCTTAGGGAAATGGAAGCAAGAAATGGGAAGGAATACTATGTGCACCAATGTGTATGCCTGGGAATCTCATTTAAGATGATGAAGAGGCTACACCATAACAGGGTGCATGTTCGGACAAATGATGACTGTTGTATGGGCTCCGAGATTGTACTTGGAACATTGGCAGGAGGAGACTGAGGATATCAGCCTTACTCATTAAGTTTCAATGAAGTTCACAGTCTGCAGCATTGTCCCCCGAACAGCTTGTGGGCCTCTGGTTCCGAGTCATGTTGAATGTTTGAACCAGAGACTGCAAAGGTGACAAGTAAGGCTGTGACTTCCTAGACTTGTGACATATGGGTGCAAGCTGCAAGGTCTCCCTAAATGCATCAGGTGTGCATCACACGTCAGAGGCTGACTACACGTGGGATGCACACACAGGCTTTTTACATTGGGCAACCCTCCATGCAATTCAAATAATGACAGCTATAGGAGACCTTAAAGTATCAATGTAAGATCCAAAGATATACCTCCCACAAGAAAGACTACTAAAATCCTAGTGGTGAACTGCTGACACATTCACAACAAAGTGAAAGAGTTTGAAGCCTCATAAAAACCAATGAAGCTTGCATAATACTAGATACAGAAAACAGGTTAAAACCTGAAAGTGATAACTGTGAGATTTTTTGCAGAATGTTTAAGTGTATATTGAAAGGACTAGCTTATAGGAAATGGAGCTGGTGTATTTGTCACTGTAGATGAGAAACTGAAATCTACCAAGATAGAAATTGAAGCTGCATGTGAGATTGTTTGGGCAAGTCTCAAAATCAGTGATGAGCATAAAATGGTAATTGGATCCTTCTATCGCCCACCAGACTTACCTCCTAATATAACCAAAAACTTTAGAGAAAACCCAAGTTCGCTCGTACGTATGTTCCCCTATCGTACTGTAATCATTGGTGGATACTTTAAACATCTAACAATCAATTGGGGTAATTACAGTTTTGTAAGCAGTGGGTGTGACAAGATACCTTGTGGAACATTACAAAATGCCTTATCTTAAAACTTCCTAGAACAGATAGCTTGGAACCCTACTCATGACAGAAATGTACAGGATATAATGACAACATATATCACTGACCTCTCTGAGGACATCCATATCTAACCTCATATCAGTAACCATGAGGCAGTTGCGGGAACATCGATTACCAATGTACAAAAGGCAACTAAGATGAGTTGAGATGGGATAAGCAAGTCAGGTCTCAGCCCAAGAGACTGTGGCCGTGTGTGTGTGTGTGTGTGTGTGTGTGTGTGTGTGTGTGTGTGTTGAAAATATTTCTAGTGCTCCTTGAGAACGTGCATGTCTGTGACTTAATCCCTTCATCCCTTCATTATGTGGTAAAACAAGTAGAAAGGTTTGTATGTTCAGTAAAGGATGCAGTAGTGTCATATCTCGAAGAGAAACTTGAAACTTTTAGCTCTGGACATGTGTATGTAGAGGAACTACGGCTCAAATGTAAACAAGTAGTTGCCCACGCACTGGATATACACTAAGGTGAGAAAAATCATGGGCTGCCTCCTAATACAATGTTGAATCTCCTTTTGCCCAGCAGAGTGCAACAACCCAACATGTCCCAGATCTCACAAGTTGTTGGAAGTCCTCTGGAGAAATATTGCGCAATGCTTCCGCTCCATCCATCCATTATTGCAAAAATGTCGCTGTGTAGGATTTTGTGCATGAAATGATCTCTCGATTATGTTCCATAAATGGCTGATGGAGATTCACGTCAGGTGATTTGGGTTGCCAAATCATTTGCTCATACTGTCCAGAATGTTCTTCAAACCAATCACAAACAATTGTGGACTGGTGACATGGCACATTGTGATCCATGAAAAGTACTTCATTGTTTGGGAACAAGACATCCATGAATGGCTGCAAATGATCTACAAGTACCTGAACATAACCGTTTCCAGTCAGTGATTGGTTCAGTTGGACCCACATCATTACAGAGCCAACACCAGCTTGCACAGTGCCTTATTGACCACTTGACTCCACAGCTTCATGGTGCGTGAGGCACAGTCAAACCCTACCATCAGCACTTAGCAACAGAAATTGGTGTTTCCATCCATTGAGGGTCCAACTGAAATTGGTTTTTCCATCCGTTTAGGATCCAACTGAAATGGTTCCAAGCCAAAGAAGTAGCACTGCAAGCGATCTCATGCTGTTAGCAGAGGCACTTGCATTGGTCGTCTGCTGCCACAGCACATCTACACCAAATGTCACAGCACTGTTCTAACAGATGCATTTGTTGTACACTGCAAATTGATTTTTGCAGTTAGTTCATGCAGTGTAGCTTGTCTGTTAGCACTGAAAACTCTCCTAAAACGTTGCTGTTCTCAGTCAGTAAGTGAAGGTTGTCAACACTGTGTTGCCCATGGCGAGGGGTAATGCCTGAAATTTGGTATTCTCGGCACATTCTTGACACTGTGGATGTCAGAATGTTGAATTTCTTAATGATTTCTGAAATGGAATGCCCCACGCATCTAGCTACAACTACCATTCCATTTTTGAAGTCTGTTAATTCCCGCTGTGCAACCATAATCACGTCAGAAACATTTTCACACGAATCACCTGAGTACAAATGGCAGCTTTGCCAATGCGCTGCCCTTTTATATCTGTGTACACGATACTACGAGCACCTGTATATGTCTATATCGCTATACCATTACTTTTGTCACCTCACTGTATATGTGCCCAGTAGAACAGTTTATGACAGGGGAGACACTCTAGAGTATATAGTCACTACAAAGAAACTTCTAAAGACACAAGAGATTACTGCATTATAGGTGTAAGACAAAGCGTAGGGCTATAGATAGAGAGATACTAAATGAAACACATTTCACTGTCAAGAGAGAAATGCACGAAGCCTACAATGCTACTGTAGCAGATTTTTTCAAATAATCTTTCAAAAACCCAAAGAAATTCTAGTAACTGTAACACTGTTAGTGGCACCAGAGTTACTGTCTAATCACTCAAGGATGAGACAGGATCTGAAATTAAGGGTAGCAAAACAAAAGCAGAAATGCTTAACCCTGCTTTAAAATGTTCTTTTACATACAAACACCCAGAGAACTGCCCTCATTTAATCCTCTTAACACTGAAAAAGATGAGTGAAACTGCTATCAGAGCCCATGGCACTGAGAAATATCTGAAACTGAACAGAGCTCCGGGGCCCAGTGGAATCCCTATCAGATTCCATACTGAATTTTTGGGCAATTTAGCCCCTCTTTCAAGTATAATCTATCACTGATCCCTCCACTATCAGTCACAATAATGTAGAGGAAATTTTTCTACACCCTATACAGGAACAGTCACGGAGTTCAGAAGCATTCACTATGGATAAAATTCCCTCAAATAAAACACTGTGCCCAGTAGCTGGAAGAAAGCACAGGTCACACAAGCCTACAAAAAGGGTAGCAGAAGTGATCCACAAAAAAACTGTCCAATATCCTTGACACTGATTTGTTGTAGAATCTAAAAACATATTCTTACCTCAAGAATGATGAAACACCTTGAACACAATGACCTCTTCCATGCCAACCAGCATGAAGTCCAGGAAAATTAATCTTTGCACTTTTCTCATACGATACACTGAAAGCCTAGGATCGTGGCAGTCAGGTACATGCAGTACTTCTCAAGTTCCAAAAAGCATTTGACTCAGTACCGCTTCTAAATTTACTATCAAAAGTCCAGTCATATGGGGTATCAAGTGAAATTTATGACTAGGTTCAAAAAAATGGTTCAAATGGCTCTGAGCACTATGGGACTTAACATCTGAGGTCATCAGTCCCCTTGAACTTAGAACTATTTAAACCTAACCAACCTAAGGACATCACACACATCCATGCCTGAGGCAGGATTCGAACCTGTGACTGTAGCGATTGAAAATTTTCTGGTAGGGAGGATGCAGCAAGTTATCTTAAACAGACGCAAAATCCCCACAATTGGCAATCTTTTACAGTAGCTCAAATTTTACCGCAGACTTCAATGCAAGATGCTTATAACAGTTTCCACAACAAAACTTTTCTCGAAACCTGGCAGAAAATCCAAATAGATTCTGGTCATATGTGAAGCATATTAGTGGCAAGAAACAATCAATGCCTTCTCTGTGCGATAGCAATGGAGATACTATCGAAGACAGTGCTGCCAAAGCAGAGTTACTAAACACAGCCTTCCAAAATGCCTTCACAATAGAAGACGAAGTAAATATTCCAGAATTTGAATCAAGAACAGCTGCCACAATGAGTAACGTGGAAGTAAATATCCTCAGAGTAGTGAAGCAACTTAAATCACTTAATAAAAGCAAGTCTTCTGGTCCAGACTGTATACCAATTAGGTTCCTTTCAGAGTATGCTGACACATTAGCTCCATACTTGACAATCATAACAACCGTTCGCTCGACGAGAGATCTGTACCCAAAGACTGGAAAGTTGCACAGGTCACACCAATACTCAAGAAACGTAGTACGAGTAATCCACTTAATTACAGGCCCATATCATTAACGTCGATATGCAGCAGGATTCTGGAACATATATTATGTTTGAACATTATGAATTATGTCAAACAAAATGGTCTATTGAGACACAGTCCACATGGGTTTAGAAAACATCGTTTTTGTGAAACACAACTAGCTCTTTATTTGCGTGAAGTGGTGAGTGCTATTGAGAAGGGACTTCAGATCGATTCCCTATTTCTGGATTTCCAGAAGACTTTTGACACAGTACCACACAAGTGGCTTATAGTGAAATTGCGTGCTTATGGAATATCGTCGCAGTTATGTGACTGAATTTGTGACTTCCTGACAGAGAGGTCACAGTACATAGTAACTGACGTAAAGTCACCGAGTAAAACAGAAATGATTTCTGGTGTTCCCCAAGGTAGTGTTATAGGCCCTTTACTGTTCCTTATCTACATAAAAGATTTGGGAGACAATCTGAGCAGCTGCCTTATGTTGTTTGCAGATGATGCAGTCGTTTAACGACTAGTAATGTCATCAGAAGATCGAAACAAACTGCAAAATGATTTAGAAAAGATATCTTAATGGTGCGAAAATTGGCAGTTGACCCTAAATAATGAAAAATGTGAGGTCATCTGCATGAGTGCTAAACAGATCCATTAAACTTCAGTTTCATGATAAATCAGTCAAATCTAAAGGCCGTAAATTCAACTAAATACCTAGGAATTACAATTACGAACAACTTAAATTGGAAGGAACACATAGAAAATGTTTTGGGGAAGGACACTTAGAAAATGTAACAGATCTCCTAAGGAGACTGCCAACACTATGCTTGTCTGCCCCCTTTTAGAATACTGCTGTGTGGTGGGGGATCCTTACCAGATAGGGCTGACAGAGTACGTCGATAAAGTTCAAGGAAGGGCAGCACGTTTTGCATTATCCCAAAATATGAGAGAGAGTGTCACTGAAATGATATGGATTTGGGTTCAAAATGGTTCAAATAGCTCTGAGCACTATGGGACCTAACTGCTGAGGTCATCAGTCCCCTAGAATTTAGAACTACTTACACCTAACTAACCTAAGGACATCACACACATCCATGCCTGAGGCACGATTCGAACCTGCGACCGTAGCGGTTGCACGGTTCCAGACTGTAGCACCTAGAACTGCTCGGCCACTCCGGCCGGCCCAGGATTTGGGCTGGACATCATTAAAAGAAAGGCTTTTCTTGTTGCGACAGAATCTTCCCACGAAATTCCAATCACCAACTTTACCTCCAAATGCGAAAATATTTTGTTGACACCAACCTACATAGGGAGAAACTGTTGACACCAACCCACATAGGGAGAAACAATCACCATGATACAATAAGGGAAATCAGGGATCGTACGGGAAGATATTGGTGTTCATTCTTTCTGTGTGCTATACGAGATTGGAATAATAGAGAACTGTGAAGGTGGTTCAATGAACCCTCTGCCAGGCACTTGAATGTGATTTGCAAAGTATCCATGTAGATGTAGATCATGGATGAAGAGTCAAAGGTAGATGTAAAATTAATTTTGGATGTGTCCCAGGGAACTGTGTCAGGACCATTGCTGTTCCTGTTGTATATTAATGACCTTGCAGACAATATTAATAGTAACTTCTGACTTTTTGCAATTGATGTAGTTATCTATAATGAAGCACTGTCTGAAAGAAGAATAAATATTCAGTCAGATCTAGATAAGATTTCAAAGTGTTCAGAAATGTGAAATTATGCACTTCACCAAAAAAAGCCACAGTATCCTATGAATGCATTACAGTGAGTCATAATTGGAATTGGTCAACTCATTCAAATATATGGATGTAACAGTTAAATAGAATGGTCAAATAGGCTCAGTAGCTGGTAAAGCAGGGGGCGGACTCCAGTTTTTGGTAGAATACTAGGGAAATACAATCAATATACAAAGCAGATTTCTTACAAATCACCTGTGAGACACATCCTAGAAGATTGCTCAGCTATGTAGGCTCTGTACTGAATAGGACTAATAGAGAATACTGAACACAGACAGAGAAGGGCAACACAGATGTTCACAGGTTTGTTTGACCTATGGGAGAATGTCACAGAGATGCTGAAGAAACAAAATTGGCAGATTCTTGAAGATAAATGTATACTATCTCACAAAAGTCTACCTACAAAGTTTCAAGAACCGGTTTTAAATGATAACTCTTGGTATAAAGCACAACCCTCTATGTATCACTTCCAAAGGGATTGTGAGGACAGGATTAGATTAATTACAGCATGTACAGGGACATTTAAACAGTCATTCTTCTCACACTCACTATATGAACAGAATGGAATGGGAAAAATACCTAATGACTGATACAGTGGTTTACAGAGTGTGGAGGTGGACATAGATGTAGGTTGCAAAAGGTTATGAAAGAAGGGCAAATCACTCAGACCTCTGGATGAGAATGGCCTTCCTTTAGAGAGGATGAGGGTATACAAAAATACAGGAGGAGGTGTCAGAGAGAGAGGGAGAGGGAGGGAGGGAGGGAGGGAGGGAGGGAGGGAGGGAGGGAGAGAGAGAGAGAGAGAGAGAGAGAGAGAGAGTAGGAGAAGAGAGCTAGCAGTAGTAAGCACTGTGCCAGCTTCAATCCAAAGAATGAGAAATAAAGATAGAGAAATAGATTGGGGGAAGAGAAATGAATAGTGAAATTAAGAACTAGGACAGCAGAATAAAACAGAGAAGGAACCTTTCCTCCTGCTTCTTACCTTGCCCCCCTCCCCCCCAAACGACACAACACCTCACCCCAGCTGCCTGCCAAATTGCAGTTCTTGCATTGTGTGTCCAGCCAGCACAATGTAGGCGCACAGTGGTGTGTGTGTGTGTGTGTGTGTGTGTGTGTGTGTGTGTGTGTGTCCTCTAGCTTGTTATAGGATTTCTTTCTGAAGTTTGGAAAGCTTTCATTCTCTTTTTGTGCAGCTGTCAATGACTCAATGCTCCTTTACTCCCATCATTACACGGAAAAGTGTTAAGCTGTGAAAAGTTGGACAACACTGCCTAATACAAGCAGAGACCCACTTGACTAGTAAAGGCTCAGCATTTCACAAATGTTTAAAATACCCTGGAGCCTCATAAAACAGATATACCTCCACTTAATTACAGACATTCTTCAAAGCCAGATACATTTTCCCTACAATACTATCCACATTCACAACCGAAACTCCACTTCTGCCAGTATACACAATGCAAATTACAAATGTTTCTTTTAAATTGTACAATTATTCATTTTGAACAAATAAAAATATGGACATAAAAAAGTTTTATAACTACTTGAAGGATAAAATATGTACCTGCTTACATGAGCACTGTTCGGAGTATAATTTTCATTACATCCAGTACCACTTTCACCATGGGCACAGGTATTATATGCAAATGATTCAAAAACAGAGCTATGGGTAAGCGGCTCATTTGAACAGGTTTTAGTGCAGTAGTCCACAGCTTCAGAATGGTGAGAAATATGTAAAGGTAAACTATGATTGAGCCACTGAGATTTCACAACAACACATATTGGTTTTTCACTGTTGCAGGAAGTTGTATGGTGCTTCACTTTTAACCAATAATCACATTCAACCACTGATCTCTTCAGATTCTGCCTGGACTCTGTAAAAAGTTATGAAATAGGAATTTCAGGACATGCACCAAAATAGGTAAATTCATATGTAACTAACATTTATGGACTTACTTGCACATAGCTATTGTTCTTTGACAATAGCACAAAATAAACAAGTTTAAAATAATGTCCCAGAATTTTCAGTACATCTATATAAATAAAAATGTAAATGTTTGTTTGCTGAAATCATATATCTCAAAAAGTTTTTCACCAATTACTTTGAAATTTTGACACAACATTGCATTATAATATGCACTTTTTTATATATCTACAGGAGTACCATACATATACTCCATTAGCAGAAGTCTCATGTTCCTTTGTCCAAAATCTTAAATCTCCAAAAGTTCATCAATTCCTTTGAAATTCTGACGAGATGTTGCATTCAAATATGCTGATGTTTTTATGTACCTGCTGAAGCGTCATGGTGTGTGTGTGTGTGTGTGTGTGTGTGTGTGTGTGTGTGTGTGTCCGCGCGCACACGCTTGTGCATGTATGTGTGTTCCATGTCTTCTCCTAAACCACTGGACCAATTTCAACTAAACTTGGTACACAAATCCCTTATTGTCAGGCAACAACAATTATTATGGGGTAAGAACCATTTACCTATTATAATTCAGGAGATATGATGTCATAAACAATGAGGCATGACACTTGCTTTCAACTGTGAAGTGCAGATAGCTCCAATGAAAACAGTAGCCATCTATGGAGCTAAGAAGAGGCATTGCCATAGAGGCACTTACAAAACTGTGTTGCAGACATGCAAAGCAGCTGTACCAAATGAACACAAACTTCCCATGATACCATACTTATACATTTGTACATTACATATGTTTCTTTCTACCACTGTTCCATAATTTCAAAGATATTTTCACAAATATATGTAAATGAAATTTTTTCAATATTGCAGTACAAACTCCGTTTTTTGTTTTATATACCATATGGAACTTCTGTAGGTGTATAAAACTGTGTGTGTATTCGAATGCAACACTGTGGCCAAATTTCAAAGGAACAGGTGAAGAACATTCAGAGATTTCAGGTTCTGAACACATGAGCAGTTAGACCTATATAAATAACAATAAAAATGATAATTTGTTCAAAATTGTAAATCTCTGAAAGTTCTTTACTGATTGCTTTCAAATTTTCATACAATGTTGCATTCAAATATGAGTGTTTTTATATACCTATTTTTAAAAATATATTTAATATGAACATAAATGTGAAAAGGGAAACAACATTACAAAAAACCTTGAAAAGTTCTTGACCAATTTGCTTCACATTTTTACACAATACTCTAGTGAATATTCAGACAGCCATTAGCTGTGTATTTTTTACTTCAAATTTTTACAATTTATGTAGTAAGTGTTGGACACGCACACACAGATATATATTGTTAGCAAACAGTAAAGTTGTATTTATGGTTTCTTGGCTTTGATTACAATACTACGGCAGAATGTGAATTTGCAATAACAGTAACCAGGATACAGATTAGCTGGCTGTTTTTCAAGATGTTCCTTGCTGGCTGGGGGAGTGGCTATGTACATAAAAAACAGTATTCCATTTGAGTCCATAGACATACCATGGCACTGCACTGAACAGATATTTGAATGTTGTGCAGGGGCAGTTGAATGAATTACAATGTCATCGGCGAACCTCAAAGTTTTTATTTCTTCTCCATGGATTTTGATACCTACTCCGAATTTTTCTTTTGTTTCCTTTACTGCTTGCTCAATATACAGATTGAATAAAATCGGGGATAGGCTACAACCCTGTCTCACTTCCTTCCCAACCACTGCTTCCCTTTCATGCCTCTCCACTCTTATAACTGCCATCTGGTTTCTGTACAAATTGTAAATAGCCTTTTGCTCCCTGTATTTCACCCCTACCACCTTCAGAATTTGAAAGAGAGTATTCCAGTCAACATTGAAGTTAAGCAGTATTAAATGGTTAACTGTCAAGGAAATAACAGTTCCCTACTACTGGGCTCCAACTAGTTACATCTGACGTTATGGTAGGCAGCCAACCAGAGGAAACAGAGGACTAGGCTTCATCAGCAGATACAGTTTAGCAACTAGTGTACCGTAGCAGGAGGCAACAAAAAAGCTGAAGAGGCATTTATCTGACCAAATGGCAGAAAAGACTTTCATTCTGTATGTTCCAATATACCTTACACGCCACAAAGAGAAAAACTTGCTCTAAAAACATGCCTATTATATCCTTTGTACATGGGAAATAAATTACATTTAGTTGTCAATATTAATATTTAACTTTTTTTTAAGAAGGACTGAACACACATTTTTTAATGCTGCCTTGATAGTAATGACATTATATATCAGTCAGTATCAATAGGCTATTTTCCTATGTTAAAAATTGGTTCCAATTGCTGTTTTATTCTGCTTGATTATAACATTTAAATAGCATTTATGGTTAATGTTCTTGCAAAACATCTGTTATTTTTATGACATTAAAGCTTAAAAATCAATAAATATGAAGATCTGATCACGTGATTGAAAATGCTCTGTTATTGGCTAATGCTCTGGAGATATCACAGGCTAGGAGTAAGATGAAGCTATATATGTGTGTGAAAGTTGATGCGTTTATACTCCACCCATTTAGAGTGGCAATATGTGCAACAATGGATATTCTGCAACATTACACATGCAAACAGCAAGGAAAACACAATAATATTCTGATTGGTGTGGTGAAGTTTTGTGATTGCAATTTGGTTATCAAATGAGAGACCTGTCAAGTCATTTTACAAATAAGTTAAAATGTTATTTCAGACTAGATTCAAACCAGTGATCTATGGACATCACCTTGTAAAATTCGATGGGATACCACTCTAACAAGTGAGCTACTGAACAACTGAGGTGTAGTTAGGTAAAATGACAATTTTCACTAGGAGTTTAATTTCATTGAATGACACTTCCTTCTTTGTAATAGTGGGAAATCATCTCTTGAAGGTAAGTTAATGTTAACCTCGCAGTGCAACACATTTTTAATTAGATTAGTGAACTCTTTCGTCGACATGATGGCAATTTGCTGGTACAGTACAACCACATTTTATGCACTTTCTCATTCTCTGGAACATTCAAAAACAACTTTTCAGGAGTTTTTTTTATAGATGTATGTGTACCGTATATTGCTATACACCTTTTGTAACCCATTTTCCAAAATGTAAATTCCTAAACAAGACATCACTGTGAATTAGCATTATGACAGTAGGAGCAGCGAGCTAGCCAGAGACGTCACAAGCATCACATGATTCGAATGAAGCATTATAGAGTGCTTTCAAATTATTTGAATTTCATTTCTGTTTTTATAGAAGAATATTAAAATTCAAGAGGAAAAACAGCATGTCAGGAGCATAAAATGACATAATTAATCACTTGAGACTATTTCTAGAAAACAGTCAAATAATCTTATTTTCTTCCTGGTGAGAAAAATGTATACTTCCCACTCTTAATTTGCTTCCTTTGCTGCCTATCATTTGTGTATTTTTTACCTGGTCGCCACTTCAACTAACCATATTTATGACAGTTTAAATTAAATTGTGATCAATGGTCTTTTCCACAGCCTTCTAGCAATTTCATCCTCGTAAATAACAAATCTACTTATACTGCACTAAACACCATATCAATCTTGTACAGAACACAAAGTTATATGTTTGTGAATTCTATATTATAAAGGGTGATCAAAAGGTTTCCGTTCAAAGGCCACATTGATCCCTTACCTACCCACATTAGAGTCTTGTTGGGTTGCTTATATGCTGTAGCAACACCCACAAATAAGTTTCGTTTTTAACTTTCCTAATCTCTCTGAAACGACATGAAAATTAATGTATGTAAACAATGGAAAATCCAAGATGGAATAATGACAATATTATACAAAAGACAGATTGCTACTCATTTTATAGTGGAGATGTTGAGTTGTAGAAAGGCATATCAAAAAGACAGTCTGGCCTTGGCAGCCACAGACAGTGGTAATGCGTGTGTGTTATTGCCTAATTCAGAGGAAGGACTTTTGGCTGAAAGCTTACTAGTTTAGCAACCTTTTTGTAATGACTGACTGTGACTCAACATCCCCACTATATGGTGACTAATAATCTATCCATTTCTTAATGTTGTCAGTATATCTACATGGGTTCATAACTGAAACACTGGAAAAGGAAGTGTTGCTGTCCTGGACACTTGCATGAAAAATGATTGAATGTCTGAAGTAGTTTGTATAACTGTATCAAAAATGTTTGACAGGCACTGAAGGCAAAAAGCTTGATCCACATATTTGAAGTTGCCACGGTTTTTGCTCATCTAGAGAATGTTACATAGTTTGTAGAGGAAAATAATCCACAAAACAATTTTTTTACTGACTTTATTTGCAAACTGTTTTCACAAAGTTTGTTTCCATTCTCGATGCTGTATGATTTGCCAGTTTGACACCCTACAAGCACAAGGAAATCATCACTAAAAGTTCTCAGAAACTCCATGACGTTGTTAGCACACAACCACGAAGTGAAAGCCTTCCAGCACGCGATGCCATGTCATATACCAGCTATGCTGTAATTTATGCACAGCATTTTATGTGAACATGACCACCAACCAGCTGTTCACTCAAATATATGGCCATCACCAAAGTGTAGCTAAGAGTGGAGTTAACCACACAGTGAGAGAAAATGCTGCTGAACACAACATGCTTGGCTGCCATATGGATTCTCTTGTGCCATAACACCGGATCCCCTGAGTTTCTTAGAGGGGAGTTATGGCTGCAATCCACCTTTCAACCCTGTAATCCTTCTGGCCTCAATCTCTGGTATCCCCTGCCATGCACCCACCTTCAAGTTGCCTCATGAGCCCAACTTCACTCATCCTGCATTTTCACTCTTTTCTCCACAGTTTCCCCCCACCTCTGCTCTATCTCCTCTTCCCAGTCCACATCACTGTAAACCATGCGACTCTCCCTGCTTGCTGCCAGAACGAGCTCTCCAGGGCCATATTCCTATCCTCTCCCTTCCAGCAGCCAGACACTGTTTTCCAACCCTCCCTCCTATCCCCATGCCTCCTTTCTCCCCTCACCCACTCCATTTGACACAACCCTCAGCATAATTGAGGTGCAGTACTGGCACAATGTTGTTCTAGTTGACAATACGGCCACACAGGTGTGCGTGTGTGTTGTGTATGTGACTACAGTTCTGAGGGGGGATTCGTCTGAAAGCTAGCAACATCCTCAGTCTTTATTTTCCTGTTAGTGACTCAGCACTTCAACTACCTGAAGATTTGTTACCTTTATGCTTAAAATTCCTGCAACGACTATCCATTACCACAATAATATAAAATATATCCAACAGAACTCAGCCGAAATCAGCATTCGTTACTAAAGATTTTCACCAATTCAGTTTTTTACTCTAGAGCACAGTGACTTTATAAATTCCACTTCTTTTGCAAAAGCAGTATGTATACAACATTTCCCAATATATCTTCAACAATAATGCAAACATACAATTTCAAACAGGCATTGTAGGTGTTAAATATAAGCAGGACTTTTTCTAATGCAGTGAAATAATTCTTTCTTTTCAAACATAGGATAAAACAAAACTTGAACTTACCCTGCTGATGTTCAGATAGTATTTCTATCAGCATATTAACTTGTGTGTTGTTGTTGCAGTTGTGATACTCCAAACCAAATTCTCTGAGCTGTTAACAAAACAAATAAATAAACATATAACCAGAAAATATAGATGTCAAATTAAATCTTAAGTGCCACTTAAACTAACTAAAAACAAAGATGATGTGACTTACCAAATGAAAGTGCTGGCAGGTCGACAGACACACAAACAAACACACAAAATTCAAGCTTTCGCAACAAACTGTTGCCTCATCAGGAAAGAGGGAAGGAGAGGGAAAGACGAAAGGATGTGGGTTTTTAAGGGAGAGGGTAAGGAGTCATTCCAATCCCGGGAGCGGAAAGACTTACCTTAGGGGGAAAAAAGGACGGGTATACACTCGCACACACACACACACACACACACACACACACACACACACACACACATATCCATCCACACATATACAGACACAAGCAGACATATTTAAAGACAAAGAGTTTGGAGAGATGTCAGTCGAGGCGGAAGTGCAGAGGCAAAGATGTTGTTGTATGACAGGTATGAGTGGCGGCAACTTGAAATTAGCGGAGATTGAGGCCTGGTGGGTAACGGGAAGAGAGGATATACTGAAGAGCAAGTTCCCATCTCCGGAGTTCGGATAGGTTGGTGTTGGTGGGAAGTATCCAGATAACCCGGACGGTGTAACACTGTGCCAAGATGTGCCGGCCGTGCACCAAGGCATGTTTAGCCACAGGGTGATCCTCATTACCAACGAACACTGTCTGCCTCTGTCCATTCATGTGAATGGACAGTTTGTTGCTGGTCATTCCCACATAGAATGCATCACAGTGTAGGCAGGCCAGTTGGTAAATCACATGGGTGCTTTCACACGTGGCTCTGCCTTTGATCGTGTACACCTTCCGGGTTACAGGACTGGAGTAGGTGGTGGTGGGAGGGTGCATGGGACAGGTTTTACACCGGGGGCGGTTACAAGGATAGGAGCCAGAGGGTAGGGAAGGTGGTTTGGGGATTTCATAGGGATGAACTAACAGGTTACGAAGGTTAGGTGGACGGCGCAAAGACACTCTTGGTGGAGTGGGGAGGATTTCATGAAGGATGGATCTCATTTCAGGGCAGGATTTGAGGAAGTCGTATCCCTGCTGGAGAGCCACATTCAGAGTCTGGTCCAGTCCCGGAAAGTATCCTGTCACAAGTGGGGCACTTTTGTGGTTCTTCTGTGGGCGGTTCTGGGTTTGAGGGGATGAGGACGTGGCTCTGGTTATTTGCTTCTGTACCAGGTTGGGAGGGTAGTTACGGGATGCGAAAGCTGTTGTCAGGTTGTTGGTGTAATGGTTCAGGGATTCCGGGCTCCTATCCTTGTAACCGCCCCCGGTGTAAAACCTGCCCCATGCACCCTCCCACCACCACCTACTCCAGTCCTGTAACCCGGAAGGTGTACACGATCAAAGGTAGAGCCACGTGTGAAAGCACCCACGTGATTTACCAACTGACCTGCCTACACTGTGAAGCTTTCTTTGTGGGAATGAGCAGCAGCAAACTGTCCATTCGCATGAATGGACACAGGCAGACAGTGTTTGTTGGTAATGAGGATCACCCTGTGGCTAAACATGCCTTGGTGCACGGCCAGCACATCCTGGCACAGTGTTACACCGTCCGGGTTATCTGGATACTTCCCACTAACACCAACCTGTCAGAACTCCGGAGATGTGAACTTGCCCTTCAGTATATCCTCTCTTCTCTTTATCTGCCAGGCCTCAACCTCCGCTAATTTCAAGTTGCCGCCGCTCATACCTCACCTGTCTTTCAACAACATCTTTGCCCCTTTACTTCCGCCTCGACTGACATCTCTGCCCAAACTATTTGCCTTTACAAATGTCTGCTTGCGTCTGTGTATGTGCGGATGGATATGTGTGTGTGTGCGAGTGTATACCTGTCCTTTTTTCCCCCTAAGGTAAGTCTTTCCGCTCCCGGGATTGGAATGACTCCTTACCCTCTCCCTTAAAACCCACATCCTTTCGTCTTTCCCTCTCCTTCCCTCTTTCCTGATGAAGCAACCGTTTGTTGCAAAAGCTTGAATTTTGTGTGTATGTTTGTGTTTGTTTGTGTGTCTATCGACCTGCCAGCGCTTTTGTTTGGTAAGTCTCATTATCTTTGTTTTTAGATATATATACATATTCGTCACACTTAGCACTTTTTAATGTAACATTACTGAAAGGACACTGACCCGAATGGTCAAGAAATAAAAATTAGTAAAATTTATTCAATTATATTTCTTCCATTGTTTATCAGAAGAGGCAATACCACTTGCCAACTTCAATAACAGACAAAGCTTGTTTGCAAGATGTATAACAAATGGGACGAAAAACAAAAAGCACTTTCTCAAACTGATACCATCTGCTGCATCAATGACAATAAATGTTCTGACAAGAAATAGCTCATATCAACCTACAGCTATTAGTCTGAGAACAAATTTAATTCGCACAGACTAATAGCTGTAGGTTGATATGAGCTATTTCTTGTCAGAACATTTATTGTCTTTGATGCAGACTTTTAATTTGCACAGAAAGCTTAATGACACTTCTGCTACAATGTGAAGATCTAGAGGCACTGACTGTTAGAAGAGGAGACAAGGAAAGGGCTGAAGAACTTTAATTGCCTTAACAGAAAAGTTTTATATGAACTAGTACACTGATGAATCAGAAGGTTATGGTCATCACCTACAACGAGACTGAATGCCACCTGGTAGCATTGCACACACAACACAATAAGAAAAGTACATAAGCAGAACAGAGACGAATGGGAAATAATTCTAACAACAATACAGGCTGCAAATGGAGAAATCCATTGACATAAGAGACTCTGACAAAGATTGTTACAGCTTGGCACCTGGGAACAAGCATTTCAGAAATGACAAAGCTGGTTGTCTGTTCACATGGTACTCTCATGAGCATCTGTGGAAAGTGGCTGAAGGACAGTGAAATCACGAGTATGGTGATCTGCGGAATATCTCATGACAGAGTACAATTCTGATGGAAGTACAAGTGTTATGAAGCATGATGTCCAGCACACATTGTTGGACATGGTGCTCCACAGCAGATGACCCATATGTGTACCCTTCTTGACCCAACAATACCACCAATTACATTTGCAGTGGGTACAGCATCCCTGAGATTGGTCTGTAGATCAATAGAAACATGAATTCTGGTCAAATGAATCACATTTTTTTCTTAGGCCAGACCGATGGTTGTATCCAAATACACTGCCATCTAGGAGAATGCATGCTACAAATATGTGTGGCCACACCAACACAGTGCTGTGGGGGCACTATTATGCCAAGGGGAACATTTAATCCCATGAGAGCTGTGGTAGTAACAGAAGACAACATGCAAATGTAGACTGTGGGAGCATTATTATGGAGCACCACAGCCCTTCACACTTTATGTCTTCCCCAATGGCGAGGAAATCTTCCAGCAAGATAACTATCCACATTGAAAGGCCAGAATCTTGCTACAGTGGTTTTAGCATGACCATAACTCATGCTGATGTTTTGGTCACCACGACCAGCTTGTAATTTATAGGAATTGTGCGGCTGTGTGTACATACAAGGCGCCACATACCTCCAGAAACCTACCACGGGACTTGTCAAATCCATGTCGTGCAGAATCGTATTCCAAAGGTGGACCAACACACTGTTATGCAAAAGGCCATTATGTTTCGACTCATCAGAGTATGTACAGAAAGGAATGAAATACGCTGCATAATTTTGATCATGTCTGTCTCATGAATCCAATAAAAATTTTAAATATTCACAGGGATGTAAAAATGTGTAAGTAGTATAATGGGGTGTACATCACCAAATCAGTCTGTTAATGATCTAGTAATTTTTGTGAGAGGCATAAATTCAGGCATTATTCATGAAAATCTTATAAAATTTAAATGGGCCTACTACTAATCTACATTAAAAAACAGAGTCCAAAACTAACATTTGCACGTACTTGAAACACCATTTTTATTTTATTTTATTTTATTTTAAATTTGATAAAATCCACAACGTAAATACTTCTAAGAAGTCATTCTACCATAACACTTGAGATGGAATATCAACTCTCTAAATATTTCTATAACAAAAAAGTATATCTCCAGAAATTAAAAAAACAAATCACACACTATGAGACCATAATCATGGGGCACTGTATGCCCTCTCATACTGTATCTTATAGTAAGCTGAAAAATTCACACAAAAAGTTAAATAGTATCTTATTTGACGCGCAAGCAACTGGGCCGCATTTAACACCAGAGATTTTTGTCTGCAGTAAGCACAGGGAGTACAGATTGCATTATGCTTAGCTGTAACTATACTAGATGAATGAATCAATGCAAAGAGTATTTTTTTTTTTTTTAATTTCTGTCTGGCTGATAAAGGTCAGGCCTTGGTATAATTAAAAGAAGAGCAAACTCAATTTAGTTTATTATCATTTCTGTCTGATACTATTCCTGATACCTAATCCTGAAAAATGATAAATATATGACAATCAAGATCGCTTGGAAAAACTATTTGTGACATTAAAAGTAACAATAAAACAAAACCAGTGTTCTGATATGTGCTGGCGTAAGCTGGTGCCAGCACACCATGCGGCATAGAGGTTACGAGAAATCGATTGACTCCAATGACAGACTCGTGGAAACGCACTACCAACGACCCCTCGGCCGCCAGTATTTAGGACCACTGCCACGAGCCAGTTAGTTAGTTAGTTAGTTAGTTGAGGATACTGGCCACCAACCTACATCCTCTCCTTGCTTCCCAAGTTGCAGCTCAACAGAGACAACGAGATGAAGTAAAAGCAGCTAACAAGGACGCAACAGTGACGAAGAATTTACTTGCTTCTCTTGTATTTCAGATTGCAGAGGAGATTGTATTCAAGTATTTGCTAAATTTTTGTTGTGTTCTTGCACGCATTCCAAGAGGAGAGTTGCAGAACTAATCTATTTTCTCTTTTCAGAGGTTTTACTTGCTTTTTTTTTTTCTATAACATAATTGTGCAAACCATGGCTACTTCACCCCGTCCACCCCTGCCCCCATGCTGATGATGGTACAACTACTCCTGGCTGCACAAGTAGTGCCAGCCGCACAAAACCAATAGCCAACCGACCAGCCGATCAACAAACCCAAGGAATAGAAGAGGAATAGCACGATTACCTGACACAAATCCAAGCTCATTGTGCAGTTCATCGAGATCAAGGTACTGTAATGCTACAATACTTTCTTTTGATTGCTGCGTCCCCAGTGTTCAGGTTAATACAAAAACTATTCCTAACTGCATCTCCCAACGAACTCACTTAAGATGAAGTAATCACTGCATTAACCAAGTACTATAACCAGCAACTTCAAGTTGCTGCAGCCAGATATCAGTTCTGTCGCTTGCAGAAAAAGCCAAAACAGACGTACTGTCAGTGGTGTACAGAATCAACGGGCATGACTAGGAAGCATAAATTTCTAAGTGTAGTTATGGCAACTTTTACAGTGATTTAATGAATAGGGATGCTATAACAATCAATGTACCCGACAGTAGAATACGGGAACAGATCCTAAAGTACTCTGATCCTTCACTTCCTCAAGTGTTGCAAATCTTAGAGCAATACGACTCGTGTGCCATGGCGGCTGATAATTTGACCAGGCTCCAATTTGTTGGGTCAAGTCGCCCCTTGCTCGCGACCACACCAAGCAGCCACAATAGCGAGTGCATACACAGCCACGCGGACAGTCACATAAACATGTAAACAGACCTGTGAACTTAGTGAAGTCTTGCCCTAGATGTTTTGCTCGCCATAAAAGACAAGACTGCCCATCACGTAACGCAACATGTTACTCGTGTGGAAAAAAAGGCCATGTCCAAGCAGTTTGTTTGCAATTTGTTTCCAATGGCACAAAAATCCCAATTTTGCCCCCTCAAAAAAAAAAAAAGTGGGGGGGGGGGGGGCCTCATGCACAAGCAGTTAACATTGTGTTTTCTAAACCTACAACAACTTCTGGCAATCTGGCAAAAGTAAGATTAAGGTTGTGCTGCATTCTTGCCCTAGTGCTGTGCAACAATATTCTAACAAACTATTTTTCGCATTACGCATTGCTGGCCGTCATGTGAACTTTCATTAGACACAGGTGCATCAGTCACTTTGGTTAATCATGCCATGTATTAACAGTTAGGCTCACCATGCCTTTCTAAATCAAGCTAGTACCTCACTGCTTACAACAGACAGGAAATTCCAGTGCTTGGACAGTGTAGTTTGCCTGCCACTTACAAATCTCACTATAGGACAGTGAATTTTACTGTGTTGAAATCAAGAGACAGTGAGAACATATTTGGTTTAGATGCCTTTGATTTGTTTGGTCTTAGCATCCAAGACAACAATCTTTCCATATCCACCTGTGATTCAAAAGACAGTGTCGCTAGGTTGCTCAAAGAATTTCCTGAACTATTTTCAGAAGGAATGGGAAAATCTAATAACTTTGTAGTGCATGTTACATTGAAAGATAATGCAGAGACAAATTTTTACAGGCCCATTCCAGGTTAATTGCTTTAAGACACAAAGTACTCAGTGAATTGAAAGATTTGCAAGATAATGGTGTAATTGCTCCACTCAAGCTAGTCAATGGGCAAGCCCTCTCCCTCTCATTTTGTTGCCCAAGCCTTCTGGTTGCATTCACATTTGTGCTGACCTCAAGTCTACAATCAACCCACAGACAATAGTTGACACTCATCTGTTACCTCACCCCGAGGATGGAAAGGCTCGGTGTAGGACATTACTTTTCTACGGTTGATATGTGTGATGCCTATTTATAAATTCCATTGGATGAAGAATCACAGAAAGTGTCTGTTGTAAATACACACTTAGGACTGTTCCAATATTTGCATTCGCCCTTCGACATTGCTTCCACACCCGCCATTTTTCAACGGTACTTGGAACAGCTGACTACAAAGTGCCATTTTATTCAAACTACCTTGATGATATTGTTGTCTCCGGTCATACACCTGAGGAACACATTGCCAATTTATATACTCTTTTTCGAGTGTTGTCAAAAGCAGGACTCAAGTGTCATCTCAAAAAGTGTGATTTTTTTCAAACTGAACTACACTACTTAGGTGATAAAGAGTCAGGATGTGCACCTCCACCAATCTCATTTGCTTGCAATTCGTGACCTGCCTGTTCCTCACAATGTGTCTGAACTGCAGTCAGTACTAGGCAAAAAGATGTACTACATTCGATTCATACAAAATGCCACTCAGATCGCAGCTCCATTGTATCGTTTGCGTTGCAAAAATGTACCTTTTGTGTGGACTCAAGTGTCAAGAAGCATTTCAGAAACTCAAACATGCCTTGCTTAGTGACTGATCACAAGCCTTTGCAGTCCTTGTTTCATCCATCAAAGCTAGTTCCTATGTGCACTGGTCAAAAATTGCAACACTGGCCTTTGTTTCTTTCCTATAAAATTGTGTACAGACCTACGGCATAGTATGGCAATGCAGACACAATATTCGCCTTCTGATTGGCACACACTCTGATTTCGATGCACCTGCCGCAACTTGTTGTCAAATCAATGCGTAGGACTCTGAATTGCTGAAATCTTTTCCCTTGAACTAGAGAAAAATTGCACAGGCCATGGAAACAGACCTAGACCTCATGATTTTGTTGCATTACATTTGCACGTCTTGGCCTTGTTCACTGAAAAGTATCCAGAACTCAGTTGTGTGCTCATATTTTGCATGTCAACATAGTCTTTCAGTTCAACAGGGTGTGATTCTAGTTCAAAATAACAGTGGATAATCCTGTGTGCTTATTTCCAAAGTGCTGCCACAGGGTGTGTTGCGATTGCTGCATCAAGGTCATTGGGGAATTTTTTGCACTAAATAATTAGCGTGCCAGCACTGTACTTGGCAGGGCACAGACGCCCGCATACAACCGATGACGTCACAGTGTCACGCATGCATGGAGAACCAGTCCGCTCTGCCACAACATTCTGAGCTTGGCCTAAGACTCAGTCGCTATCACAACGAGTGCACATAGGCTTTGCAGGACCATTTTCGAACACTCATTGGCTCATAGTGGTAGACTCTTTTGGCAAGTTTCCATTTGCAGTGTCTATGGCTTCTACCACATCACGTAGCACCATTCAAACATTGTCCTTCATATTTTGCATAGAAGGTCTGCAGAAGTACTTGTGTCCGACAACAGACCACAGTTCACTTCACATGTTGTTGAACAATTTTGTGAACACAATGGCACTTGTCACCTAACAAATGTTACGTTTCACCCTTAGTCCAACAGATAAGCAAAAGCGAAACAGACGTTGCAACTCTTTCTCACCTCCTATTGTCCCCACCCATGAGACAGCCCATCACCAGTGGAACTTCTGCATGGCCGCTGCCATCGCACACTGCTACATTTGCTACACCAATCGCAGCATCCAGTGACGCCAATGGTCCGCAAGTATCGTTTTACGCTGCACGATCTTGTTCTTTACAGGGTTTATGGCAACCATCAGTGGTGGGAAAGAGGCATGATCCAGGAACACATTGTTTCTTATATGTACTTTATTGCAGGTCCTGATGGTTTGCATTGCTGCCATCAGAACCAAATTCATGCATGTCACTTGCCCTGAGATTCTACTGCTTTCCTTCCCCCAGATACATGGCATCGCAGGACCATGTGGCCTTTGCAGCGCCCACTGGTGCCACCAGGACATCCCAGGAGGCGCGGATGGACGATGTGCCCTCGCCCCTGCCATCCCTGCTCGCCGACCCCATGGGCATGGACCCGCCATCACAACTGCCATCATCAACCCAGCACATGCCCTCAGGCCTGGACGTGTGTCCTGGCAGCAGTTTTCCGGAGGATGTTTCTGTTGCCTCGCAAGCCAGATAGTGGTATGGTCAGGAGAACGCTGTCCTCCACAGTCACGGCTCCCAGCCCATCTCAACATCTAACGCCCTGCCACCCTCCCCGTTATTGTACGCAGCCTCACTACACAACAACGGTGCAGCATTTTGGGGGAGAGGCATGTGCTGGCGAAAGCTGGTGCCAGCACACCATGTGGCATAGAGGTTAAGAGAGATTGACTGAGATTCACTGGAGACGTGCCACCAACGTCCTCTTGGGCACCAGTATTTAGCATCGCCGCCACGGACCAGAGGGCCATTTAGTTAGTTTGTTAGCTAGTTAGTCAGTTAGTTAGTTCAAGCCTGTTATGCCAGTTAGTTTGAGTCTGTATGCTGTGAAGTTCCAGTGTGTCACTGTGACAGAACTGCAGACTTAGCCTCTAGCACAGAGACAGGCAGCACATTGCAACCTTACAGTGAATGTAGCGGACTTCTACTGCAACAGCATTGAGGCTAGTGGACAGCACATGGAAGCTTAAGTTAAGTAGCTCTTTCTTTATGAATAAGGAACCCAGTTATTAATTGCATGCAGTCTGTGTTATAGGACAAGGATACCAGCCACCAACCAACATCCTCTCTTTGCTTCCCATGGTATAGCTCTACAGAGACAATGAGATGACATAGAACCGGCTAACACGGATGCAACATTATCATCCTACAGCGGTCCTCTTCACAATGAAACTGCTGGGTTCTGATGCTGATCTTCTCTAAAGACCATATAACTAAGTTATTACTGCACAACACAGAATGCTGTACAGAGCCCATGTAGTTTACGGTGGAGGCTATCAGCATCACTTAACCACTGCAATAAGACTGTCAGTTTGCATAATATGGCATTCTTTTGACCTGTATGACTGTGTGACTGTTACTACATGAACCAAATGTCTTTAAGTGGGATGTTGATGTGCTGTTGAAACTTGCACAATTCTATTTTATCATGTGACTGTATCAATCTTGTTTTTGTTATCTGCTACTATGTCCTTATACACACTACTTTTCTTAATCACTTATTTTACAAGGGGCTGGCTGCATGGTAAATACATGACACACCAATTTAAAAAACTTCATTTTACCTTTTATCCTTTAACAGTACTCCTGGGTGTCCTCAAACTTTACAATATCTGAAAATTCTTTTGTTGTATTTAGTTGATTATTTGTGTTTGTTGCAAATAGACTGTACCAAAATCATCAGAGGAAACATCAACATCATTGATTTATGTTGCTTAGTGCTGGCAAAACTTTGTTACTGACAGTGCTGTACAAGAAACAATTGCTGCACTGCAAAAAGGGAATTAAAGGGTAAGCATATGTAACAAATATAACAGACTGCCAGACATTAGTGAGAAAAACTCTTCTGGGTCATCAGTTTTCTGACTGGTTTGATGCGGCATACTTCAATTTTCCCTCCTGTATCACTCTTCTCCTACATCCAATGACCTGTTATTTGTTGAAGATATTCTAATATCCTTTTTTCCTATAGTTTTTGTCCTCTAAGGCTCTCTCTAGCAATGAGAAAGTTATCTCTGATGGCTTAAAACATCTCATATCATCCTGTTCTCTTTTGGTTAGTATTGTCCAAATCCCTTTCTGTACTGGTTCTGTGAGAAACTTCTCATTCTCTTAACAGTCCACTTAATTTCCAGCATCCTTCTGTAGCAATACATCTCAAATGCTTCAGTTCTGTTCTTTTCTGGTTTCCTCTCACTATATGAGTCATTTCCATACAATGCTGTGCTCCAAGTGTACATTCTAGAATTTTTTCCTCAAATTTAAGCCCCAAGTTCAATCTAGAAGACTTCTTTTAGTGGACTGCTCTAGTTACCTCTGCTAATTTACTTTTTAAATCCCTCAAGTGGTATTTTGCTGTCAAGGTAGCAGAGCTCTTACACTTGATCTACTACGTGGTTCCTAATTTTTATGCTACGATTATCACTAATCTCATTTCTGCTACTATACTTGGATCAAAATAGCAAAGTGATTGACAGCAAAGCACAGTTCAGCATGGAAGGGGGCGAAGCTGTCAGTTCACTGGCGCTTATGTGGCATTATGGCTCTTAACAATGACAGCTGTGTGGTTCTGTACTGACTATCTTCTCACACTTCCTGTTCACATGCAGTACTGACTTCACTTAACATTATCATAACATCCTTGTCGCTTAACGAACACACTCGTGTGTACAAAATGATACCGTTTTCCTTTTATTTGTATACCTCAACAAAAGCTACTGTATGTGCAGTTCCTTTTACTTAATTAATATCATTCACATTTAGCTGATGTATTTGATATTATGTCTAATGTAAACTGCGTAAGTACTTACCAATCACTGTAGTGTGTATGTAGTATGTCACACTTCTACAAAGGGGTATTCCTAACTAATGAGATGAGATTTTTTTATGTCATATTTTGAATTTGTAACACAAACCATGGTTACAAACAGTAAAGAAAGACAAATTATGGCAAAGGATAAATGCCACTTAGTTCAGAGTCACTTCCTCAACATTATCCATTATCTGTGCTATGGTCAACATTTCTCCACTTCTCTTATGTTATTTGCATCACTGCTTCATCTAACAATTCTGATTGGCCACAAAACGTCTTCAAATGATACCTTAACCATGTCTCTTAAAATAAGGCAATGTTACACAACAATGTGAACTTCTATGCATTATAATTTTCCATCAATTTTTTTAAAGCTGAAATCACTGTCCTGACAACTGTTAACATAACTGTCTAGCTGCCACTGAAAAATTCACTCTCGCAACAAGTAAGATACAGTATTTTTTATGATGAACCATTCCCTTAATGTTCAGCACAGTATTTATCCTAGAAACTTTAACTACAGTGCTTTTATGAATCTTCAAAGCTTTTGCAGTTATTTTGACTATCTTCATTAGAGGAAGTAGAGTTGTATCATTGCCTCTCTTCTCCTCAAAATATTCCTACAATGGGAACACAAACTCAGGTGCCTGACCACACAAAACGTGAGCAGATCACTGAAGTCTCCACTTGGCAACCATTCTCTCCTGCACTTCTACTACAAGCTTCAGATATTCTGTAGCACAAAATAAACTCTTTGTATAGAAAAACAAATCAGTCAACAAAAACAAATCACAATTGTTAGGTTATTGGCTGCAAGAGTCATCTGTAGTTGGCTTGTAGCCACTGCCTGCCATAGCTGGATGATCTGACAACAGTGATCAGAATAGACAGCACATCTAATTGGGTTTTGTGATTGATTGCTACTGTGATCATTAGACTGTTTATTTCATTCAACAAGTCCAGTAATTCTTACTTATTATTACTGAGGATAGTGATGCCATCAGTGAATCTTACCACTGATATCCTATCATCCTGAATTTTAATCCTGTCCCTGCACTTTTCTTTTACTTCCATCATAGGCAAGAAAACCTGTATCCCTTTCTAACGCCATTCTTAATCTGAGCATTTTCTCTTAGTCTTCCATTGTTATTGTTCCCTCTTGATTCTTGTACATTTTATACCATCTTTCCCCATAGCTTGTATGCATTTTCTGATAATTTCAAAGTCTTGCTAATTTTACATAGACAAATAATGTTTATGGGTTGAGAAATCCTTTATTTTCTTCTGTCTTGCCTCTGTTACCAAGCACAGTGCCATACCTGTCTCCCTCATACTTTTATTATTCCTAAAGGTGAACTGACCATTATCTAACATGTCCCTAATTTTCTTTTCCATTCTTCTGTAGATTACTCATTAGTATTTTGGACATGAGAGTTATTATTAGGGACTGGAAAAATTCGCATTTTGCAATAAATGCAAATGAATTCTGCCTCAAAATGGAAAATTACTTAATAAACTCCATTTCATGATGAATTACTTTATCAGAGATAATTTGAAATGGCTTTGTTTTCTATATATAAATATCGAAAATGTAACCAATTTTCAGTTACTTGAGATGTGCATCATGTGGCAAAGTCCAGACTGGAAAGATAATGTGTGTAAGAACCTGTTTGTAACACAAAAAATGCACGAACACAATGACGTATCAATGTGCTCAATGATTTGGTGCCATGCCATTTGTGGGTGGTTCAATGGTCTATTTAATACAACATATTGTTCAGTCATGGGACCTAGCTTTTTACATCAACGAAATGCATAGTCAAACAATGGCTAATTCTGGATTGAATAATGACTATATTATACAAAGGATACTTGCTACTCACCATATTGCAGAGATGCTAAGTCACATATAGGCACAACAAAAACTGCCAAACAAGTAAGCTTTCAGCCAAAAAGGCATTCATCTGAATTGCCTCTTTGAACATCAAGTGACCACTGCTATAGATATGTTAGACATTTCAGGATTTAAGCTAGCTTCCTACTTCTGCAGAGTAGATAAGGATGGAGGAGGAGTTGCTACATTTATTAAAAACTGCCATACATTCAAGAACATTGACATTAATAAGTTCTGTTTAGAACAGCATCTAGAAGCATGTGCAATAGAAGTAGAGTTCCATAATATATCCTATATAATAGTAACTATTTACCAAGCACCTGCAGGAAATTTCAATCTATTCATAAATTATCTAGAAGCTCTTTTGGGTTATTTAACAGGAAGAAACAAATTTTGATTGCTGGTGACTTTAATACAGATTTTCTAATGCATTCTTCCAGTAAACATTTACTGCAATTAGTAATGTTGTCTTTCAATCTAGCTCACACTGTAAACTTTCCAACTAGGATCATTAAATCCTCAAGGACAGTCACTGATAACATTTTTATAGACAAATCAAAGGAACAAAATCATATCATAAAACCTGTAATAAATGGACTATCAGATCATGACATGCAGGTCCTTGTTGTAGATGTAAATTCTAAGCAAATTATCAAGACTGCTAAATCTGAGTACAGGAGAGCAGTCAATCAACCAAAAATTGAGTGTTTTAGATGACTGCTCAAAGATATGAACTGGAAAGATGTTTATAGTGCTCATGACATGAATGAAAAATATAACACATTCATGAACAATGTCAGTACCATGTTTGAAAACTGTTTTCCTCTAGAAGTTACTCAAATTAAACAGAAGTCTATAATAAAACCATGGATTACACAAGGAATAAAGATTTCCTGTAAGACAAAAAGGAAAATGTATCTGTCGACCAAGAATAGCTCCAATGCTGATGATTTAGCTAAATACAAGGAATACTGTAAAATATTAAAAAAAGTAATTCAGACATCTAAACAAATGCACTATGAGAAGAAGATAGCAATGTCAGGGAACAAAATAAAAACAATATGGGATATAGTGAAAGAGGAGACTGGTAGAACCAGAAAGGAACAGGAGCAAATAGCATTAAGGGTAGATGACACATTAGTAACCGATGCGCATAGTGTGGCAAATCTATTTAACAAGTACTTTATATCCAATACTGATAGAATGGGATTGTCAGGATCAGTAAATAATGCCCTTGAATATCTGAAACTAGCCTTTACAAATAGCTTCAAGTACATGAATATGTCACTCACTTCACCAAAAGAAATAACTTCCATAATAAAATCTTTAAAAACAAAGCAAAGAAATATCAACAAAGTTAATTAAGGCATGTTCTTGTGAGTTTGGTACAATTCTAAGTTACTTGTGTAACCAGTCAATTATAACTGGGACATTTCGCGACTGGCTAAAATATGCAGATGTTAAGTCTCTATTCAAGAAAGGGGATAAAGAGATACCATCAAACTACAGACTGATTTCACTTTTGCCAGCATTCTCAAAAATTTTAGAAAAAGTAATGTACAGTCAGCTTCTCAAACATCTGACCACAAATAACATATTATCAAGAACACAGTTTGGATTTCTGAAGGGTTCTGATATCGAGAAAGCTATTTACACCTACAGTGAAAATGTACTTAATTCATTAAATAACAAATTACAAGCAGCAGGTATTTTCTGTGATTTGTCAAAGGCATTTGATTGTGTGAACAACAACATCCTTGTAAATAAACTAGAATTCTATTGTGTCACGGGCAGTGCTGCAAAATGGTTCAAGTCATACCTCACTAACAGGAAATGAAGGGTGTCAGTGCAAGGGACTAGTGAATTAAGTCATCAGTCATCATTAGAATGGGAAGAAATTACACATGGTGTCCCACAAGGATCCATCTTAGGGCCATTGCTTTTTCTTGTGTACATTAATGATCTCTCATTAGTTACACTGCAAGAAGCAGAGTTCGTTTTGTTTGCAGATGACACAAGTATTGCAATAAACAGTATGTCGAGTGTAGTTCTAGAAAGATCTGCTAATGATATTTTCATGGATATTAATAAATGGTTTAAAGCCAACTCACTGACATTAAACTTCGAAAAGACTCACTATATGCAATTCAGAACCTGTAAGAGGTTTCCACCCAGCATATGCATAAAGTATGAAGAAGAGCAGATAGAAGAGGTTGACAGTCTTAAATTCCTGGGATTACAACTTGATAATAAATTCAGTTGGGAGGAGCACACCACAGAACTGCAGAAACGCCTTAACTAATCTGTATTCGCAATTCGAGTGATAGGTGACATAGGTGACATAAAAATGAAAAAACTTGCGTACTTTGCCTACTTTCATTCAATAATGTCTTATGGTATAATATTTTGGGGTAACTCTTCAAGTCAAACAAAAGTTTTCAGAGTCCAAAAGCATGTAATACGAATTATTTGTGGAGTAAATTCACGGACGTCCTGTAGAAACCTCTTCAAAGAGCTGGGTATACTAACTAATGCCTCTCAGTATATTTACTCCTTAATGAAATTTGTCCTAAATAATATATCTCTTTTTCCAACAAACAGCTCAGTTCATACATACAATACCAGGAACAAAAATGATCTGCGTGAGGACTTAAAAGCACTTACTTTAGTTCAAACAGGGGTCCACTACTCAAGAACACTCATCTTCAATAATTTGCCAGCAAACAAAAAAAATTTAGTTACAAATAAAGATCAGTTTAAAAGGAGCCTGATAGACTTACTAGGGGACAACTCCCTCTACTCCACTAACGAATTTTTTTAACAGAAACAAATGATGTACTTTATATATTCATACTATTAGTATTGTTATTTCAGCTTTAAAAATAAAAAAAATGACATGTTCCACATCCACGAGGATCTCCTCAGCACGGATCTATGGAACGAAAAACTAATCTAATCTAGACAACATTCGCCCACGTGCCAATGCCCCCCCCCCCCCCCCCAATTCACTCAAATGCAACTCACATACATACTGAAGTAATATCACATCATGCTGCAGACAGACACAATTAAAAGACACTTACATAAGCTTTTGGCCACAGCCTTATCAGTAAAAGAGAGACACACAGACACACACCATTGAAACACACAGGCAAGCACTCCTCAAGCACATCGACCACGAACTCCAGTATCTTGGACCTGAATGCAGCTATCACATAGGATGCAAGCATCAATCTGGAGTGGGCAGAGAAAGGGAAGGGATAGTACTGTGGTGGGATGAGAGACGAACACTGTCTGGTGCAGTGTGCAGGGACTAGACTACCAACAGCTGCAGCTTCAAGAGGTTGCGGGCAGGGAGGTGGTGAAAAAAGGACAGGAGCAGGGAAACACAGGGGGATGTATTGGCAGAGGGCTGCACATAAACAGGGTGGGAGACGAGAATGAGGAGGAGATGACAGTGGATGTGGAAACAGTTGGGTGGAGGGTGTGGGGACAATATGTTACCATAGGTTGAGTCTGATATAATTATGGGAGTGGAAGATGTGTTCTAAGGATAACTTCCACCTGCGCAGTTCAGAAAAACTGGCGATGGAGGGAAGGATCCAGAAGGCTTGGGTAGTGAAGCAGCCATTGAAATCAAGTGTGTTGTGTTCAGCTACATGTTGTGCCACAGGGTGGTCTACTTCGCTTTTGGCCACAGTTTTGCAGTGGTCATTCATCCTGGTGGACAGCTGGTTGGTAGTCATATTAATATAAAAAGCTGTGCAATTATTGCAGCAGAGATGGTAAATGACATGGCACTTTCACACTTGGCTTGGCCCCTGATGGGATAGGATAAACCTATCTATGATAGGGCTGGGATAGGAAGTGCTGCGTGGGTAGACTTAGCAGATTTTGCACCTGGTCTTCCACAGGGATATGATTCTTGTGGCAAGGGGTTGAGATTGGGAGTGCCACAGGAATGGACTAGCATATTGTGAAGCCTGGGTGGGTGACAGAACACCACATTAGGAGTGATGGGAAGTATATCACGTAGGATGTTTGTAACTTTGTGGCACAATGATAGATAATCAAAGCCCTGGGGAAGGGTTTGGTTCAGCTGTCCCAGTCCAGAGTGGTACTCCTTTGTGACCGTTTTTTGAGGGTAGTGGGAGGATTGGGGGTGTGAGGGGAAAATGCATGGGAGATCTGTTTGCAGACTAGGTCTGGGGGATAGTGCCTGTCTGTGAAAGCACTGGTGACCTACAGCATATTGAGTAAGGGAGTTTTTGTCACTGCAGATACGCCGTCCCCGGGTGGCCAGACAGTATGGGAGGGATTTTTTGGTGTGAAAGAGATGACAACTGTCAAAATGTATACACTGTAGTGGTTTATGGATTCAATGTGGACAGGGGTGTGGATGGAGATATCAGAGAGGAGGAATTCAACATCTAGGAAGGTGGCATGCTGGGTTAAGGAGGTCTATGCGAAGCAGATGGGAGAAAAGGTGCTGTGTCTTGGCCCCGAGTCCAGGTCAAAAAGATATAATTAATAAACCTGAACCGCTCCAGAGGTTTGGTGTTTCGGGAGGCTAGGAAGGTCTCTTCTAGATGGCCCATAAAAGGTTAGCGGGGGGGGGGGGGGGGGGGGGGGTTGTGCCATGCGGGTGCCCATGGCTGTGCCATGGATTTGTTTATATGCCTTCCCTTCAAATGAGAAGTAGTTGTGGGTTAGGATAAAGTTAGTAAGATGTATGAGGAATGAGGTAGTGGGTTTGGAGTCTGAAGGACATTAGACAATAGGGGTATGACAATGGGCATGGTGGATGTTGATGTATAAGGAAGCAGCATCAATCATGACGAGTAGTGGTTGGGTTGGGTTGTTTCGGGGAGAAGACCAGACAGCGAGGTCATCGGTCTCATCGCATTAGGGAAGGACAGGGAAGGAAGTCGGCCGTGCCCTTTTAAAGGAACCATCCCAGCATTTGCCTAGAGCGATTTAGGGAAATCACGGAAAACCTAAATCAGGATGGCCGGACGCGGGATTGAACCGTCGTCCTCCCGAATGCGAGTCCAGTGTGCTAGCCACTGCGCCACCTCGCTCGGTGATGAGTAGGGATCGGGGAGGTTAAGGGGATGGGGATGATGGAGAGTCACTGAAGGAAGTGGTTGACATGGGAAGCTAAATTAAGGGAAATTGGTTGCAGGTGTTGGCCATTGGTCTAGTTTGACATACTGAAGTATTACACACACACTTAAAAGCCACACACATTAGCAGTTGTTGTCATCTGTGAGTGTGTGCCGTGAAAGAGCACTACTGTGACCTTCTGATAGAGCCCATCTGAGGCACATGCCTATCTAAACCCTGCTGTGTGATGCTCACACTCATTTATCATGTTATTGCTGCTTGCATACATTTGCCTTGTGTTCAGTGTGTGTTATGCTGATTGACATACACATCACAGTCTAATAATGCTGCACTAACACTCTTGTTTGTGTTGTGCGTCCCAGTTACAGCCCACGTGACAGCAAGTGTGGGATGGTTCTCTGCATAGTTTTAGTCTCTGGTTGGTCCTCCGTTGTGTGTATAATGTCTGATGGTGCTACTGACGATTTTTTTGCTGTCTGGTTAATCAGCAAGAGGTTCTTACTGCCGAGCTGCATAATCTCAGTCAACAGCAGGAGGCATTCACAATAGTGCAATACAATCAAACACAGGTATTGCAAACACTTGCTTCTGTTTTGGCCAGTTCGGGTCCATCTCAATCTATGTTATCTTCTGCATCGCCCCTTGCATCTCCCATTTCGCCTGTTTCTATCCCAGTTATTTATTTCTCTCTGTTTCCGGCTTAAGTTGAGTCTGTTGGCATTTTCATGCGTTTGGATTGACTGATGTTACCATACACCATGCTTTCTTTTTGTCTTGGTTAGCACCTTACATGTATCAACTCCTTTGCCAACTGGCTGCCCTGCAGGATCTGACTGCACTCTATTCTGATAATACATGCAACCTTATTCCAAAATACTACCATAAATCGATGCATGTCATTGCAACCCAAGTTGAGATCTATCGATGTTGCAAGAAACCATAACATTCCTGTAAGTCTTGGGCAGCTGAGCTTCATGGTTTAAGCCATTGTTGTCACACTGATGTACATAGGAGTCACATGCCGCCCACATGGTTCATGATGCATTCGTTTGGTTGGCCCCCAATCGTGAGGTTCATGAACAGGCACTTCAGTGTGAAAACCCCTCCCTCTCCGACATTGTGATATTTCACAATCGTTTGAGGTTTCGAGGGCTGCGGGTATTAAAACTGAATCATGGTGTGAGGCTGCAGAAATTCAACCTGCTTCTCCCCACTGTTTGTCAGACAGTTCACAGGGGGCAATATTCAAAGCAGCGGTCCGCACATGAGCAAAACATCATGGCTGGCCCAACTCACTGCGGCAGCCATGGCCGCAGCAGTGGCACAGAAGGCCCAGTAATGAACAACAACAATGCAAGCGCTTCATGCTTCCCTCTTGCCCATCGTGTTTTGTCACTCATGACAGGCCGGATGGTCCTATGCAGTGGGCTGTTCACCCCCAGTGCAACAAAATGAGACACACTGCTCCTGTTTGTAACGCAAAATTCCAACAACCTATTGCAGACACTGACATAGATGTCAATTGTGGCCTACTGCAGACACTGACATGGATGTAAATTGTGTATCGATAATCTCAGTTGTACCCAATAAGCTTGTTATTGACACCAAGGTTTATCAGACGGTTCTGCAAATGCAAGTCGACACTGGTGCTGCTGCGTCATTACTCAACTTGTATACGTACATGGACTTGGCTTCTCTTCTTTTAGTGTCATAATCAAGTACATTAGTCATCTACAATAAAACAAAGTATTCTGATATTAGATAGTATCTCAGTGCCAGTAACACACAAATCTGTGGTCAATCTATCTGTGGTTAGTCTCATCTCTGACCAAGCGCCTTATACACAGTTCGACTCTTTATGCTCTGAATTTTCCACCCTGTTTTCTGCGGGCTTGGGCTGTGCCAATAATTTCAAAGCCTACATCACCATTAACCTTCAGCCAGACCCTGTTTCTTTCAGGCTCACCCAGTGCTGATGGCACTCTGTGATCAAGTCCAGACAGAGCTCAAATGCCTCATGCCCTCCGGGGTATATAGTCGATCACATCCGGTGAATGGGCTACCCTCTTAGTCATTGACAAGAAGCTGTCAGGATGGTTTACACCTTTGTAGTGATTTCAAACTATTTGTCAATCCTCAATCTATCACTGACATGTATCCATTGCTATGCCTTGATGAACGTTTTGCTAAGCTCACTGTTAGTCAGTATTTTTCCAACATCGACCTCTCCAGCCTTTGTTGCAGCTTACCATTGATGTTGTCTCAATGGCTTTAGGTTCTTAACATGCATTTTGACTTATATCAATACTTGCAATTACCATTTGGCGTGACAAGCACCCTGGCGATTTTTCAACGGTTTCTCAAACAACTCACGAGGTCTGTGCCTGGCTGTGCCAACTATCTTTATGATATTGTGGTCTCCATCTCCTCCACTGCTGAACATCTCAACAACTTATGTACACTCTTTTCGGTATTACAGGTCACTGGGTTACAATGCATTTTGGAAAAGTCTTGCTTCTTTCAGCCCTCTATTGTTTATCTTGGGTTCAAGGTGTCTATTGCTGGTATCAAGCCACTTCGTCAGAATGTCTCTGTCATTGTGGCTCTTCCGTGTCCTACATTGGTCAAGGAAATCCAGGTATTTTTAGTTTAAGATTGCTTATCATCATTAGTTTCATTAGTTTTTGCATTGTGTGTGGGGGTGACAGGGGAGGAGGGCGGTGGGGAAGGGGGGGGGGGGGAGGAGGGGTGTCAGTTGCACAATTGTTACACACCTTGCTGTGTAAGGGGACATCTTTCCACTGCCTGCAGACGTGTGAAACGGTGTTTTCCAAACTGAAGTATATGTTACAATCTGCATCTTGCCTCGTAACCTATCAACCGGGTCAACATTTAGTGTTAGCAACAGAAGAATGCCAGCTTGGGCTGGGGGCTGTCTTAGCTCATAAATATTCTGATGGCTCTATTGCATACACGTCAAAGATGCTTAATTTGGCTCAGACTAGATTTTCACAAATATGGAAAGAAGCCCTGGCCATTGTTTATGCTTTAAAGAAGTTCCATGTCTTCCTGTAAAATTCCATCACACTGCAGGTCACAAGCCATTAGTTTAGCTGTTTAATCCTTCAGCATCATTGCCAGACAAAGCAGCACATCGCCTTCAACACTGAGCACTGTTCCTCTCTCGGTACAACTACTAGAATCACTTCTGCCCCACTGTTAAACACGTGAATGCTGGTGCGTTCTCCTGTCTACTGGCCGGTCCGGACCCAGTTTTTGATCGGGATGAGTTATTCTGTTTCCATGTTGATGAATGTGCACAACACATTGTTGATGGTTTTCCCATCACTGGTGCTCAGGTTGTGCAGGCTTGTGCTACTGATCCGATTTCACAGAAAGTGATACATTGTATACAACATGGCTACCTGACACACTTCCATCGCAGGCATCCGTCCCCCTCTGTAACTACTATGTGTTACAGCAGTATCTTCAGTCTAAAAAAACTTCGAACACATCATTTCACAATATCCCACAGCTCTTTACACAATGATTTTTGTTCACGATTCACATATACTTCAGCTTGATCTTCATCATCACTAAATTGTAACCTCATTCTATATCTGCTCATGGTACATTTACAATCCAATATCTGATTTCAGAATTGTCTCATTAAGATCTAATCCAGCAGATAACTTTCCATGTCACCACGCAGTTTCCAAGTATACATTTTCCACTTATATCTTTCCCAATTATATCTTGTGATTCCTGAATTGTGTATTTTGCTGTGGTGCACCCTCCAGAATTGTTGACAGCCAACTGTCCGTCAGCCACAGCATTTAAACTCCTGCGAATCTGCATTACCAGCAGCTGATCTTTGGACCGCAACAAGAAGTTGGTTGGTGGGCCAACAGAGGGTGGTACTAGTGGCCATACCAAACCAGTGATTGATGTGTGCACCAGCCAGTGGCACCTGCCCAGCATTTAAGACTGTGCTCTGGCTGCAACTGGCAGTGCAACCATTTGCTAAAGACTGATGTTCATCTCTGAAGTTGATGCTGCTGCTGCTGCCGCCCTACCTGCTGCTCACTGTCATTGCCATACTCTTTTAAGCCACGCTTCTGGGGACAGGTCCTACTCAGCGCAACACTTCCGGACTTGGGAAAGTTTTCACTGGTGACTATTTAACTTCGGCAAATTTTCATATCCTGTGCTGGACATGGACTTTAGCTCAGAACCAAGGCACTGCTGCTCCAAGGGGAAATGGCTGCACGCAGGTGGAGAGCCTCGGTTCTCTCCAGCAGAGGGGCCTTGACCACCTGCACTAGGGCCATTGGGGGTTCGTCCTTATCAAACAGTTGGCTTGACATCATATATATTGGATATGGGATGGATTCAGCCATATCTAATATGGTCTCAGCGTGCCAGCAGGTTGCCCTGGCATGCAGATATTTTCCTTGGAATACGCTTTCCACCCTGTGGTCCAGGATAAACCTCGATCTTGTTGGGTTCTTCATGGGGTCCTCTTTGTTGATTGTGGTCGACACTGATGCTGGCTTCCTTTCTGTTTCCTGACTGTCATATACCACTGCCACCTCCACTACTATCCAAACATTGGCACGAATTTTTTCATTGGAATGACTCCCCAAAATGGTTGTGACCAACAACAGCCTGCAATTATATCTGTAGAATTCAAAGCGTTTTGCACAGCTCATGGAATCTCACTCACACATATGGTGCCCTACCATCTGGCATATAATGGACTTGCCAAACGTTTCATTCAGACTTTTAAAATCCAGATGGCCAAACTCTGTCAACATTTTTTTCTTTACAGACACTTTGTTCTTATTCTTATCTTCTTACTGAGGCCAACTTGATGAAGGGTTGTCTCCTGCAGAACACCTAGATGGTCCCCTCTTTGGTCCCAGTTGTCAATCATACACCCCACATTTCTGGCAACTCCCCACACCCACCCTTGGTGCCATCATTATGCTACCCAGGATCCTGTCAGGGCCAACATGTACACCAAGAGTAGGCTGAGGTGGATACCAGCCACAGTTCAGCACCTCCTGGGCCACACCATGGGGGAGATTTGGGTGTACCAATGGGTCCAGTTACTGGCAGGACATTAACCAGCTCCATCAGAGAAGAGGTGCCACACCACGAAGTAATGATCTACCTCTAGTACTTGTTCCAGAGCCTCCTTTACCATCTGCAGCTGGCTACCCAGCACCATCCCTGGAGGAGGCAATCCAATGGGTCCTGGAGGACCATCTGGCTGTGTTGATAGACGTAAATCTGCAGCTGGGCTCACTACGAACCAAGTGAGGTAGAACTAACGCATGTGAGAGTTGCTTCAGGAATCCTTTTCTTCGGATAAAATTCTCGTTGTTGCCATTGTAAATTACTTGTGAATTGATTCCACTCATATTGATCATTGCAAAAAATATGACCATGGGCCAACAGCACACATTTCTTGCTACATTGTATGAAGCAGTCCACTTATCTGTAGTGTCGACTCCACCTTTAGTGCTATTGTAAAATTTTACGATGGATGGCTTCTGTTTATCTCCAGTGTCAGCATCTACTCAATTATCTTCATGCAAACTTGATGCCAAGATAACACACTTCCCTTTTTAGGAATGTAGGAAACTAGAGTACAGCCTTTCTTGAAGCCAAAAAGTGAACTATGGACAGCCCTGCCTTTACTGGTAGCAAACTCCAGAGGAATCTCACGCTTGTTTTTCTTCATCGTCCCAACAAAAGAAAGATTTTTTCTTCTTAGCTCTTCTATCAAACCAATACTAGTAAACCAATTGTCTGCTGTCTCATTTCGACCTGACTGATAAATTGGTTCACATAGTCGCAGAACATCATCTGAAGGTTTATTGCTAACGTGGTACAATCCTTCTGGCTGCAGCCCAGCATATATTTCCAGATTATAGAGATAAAATACTTGGGAACCCACAAGAGCATATATCTTAATTCCATGTTTGATTGGTTTGCTAGGTATGTATTGGCGAAAACTGCACCTTCCACGGAATCCTTCAAATTTCTCATCTACTGTAACGTTTTCTCCGAGAGTGTAGGATTTCTGGCAATTCTGTACAAACAGAGAAAATATTTCCCGAATCGCTGTTATCTTGTCTAATTTTCTCCTTTCATCGCGAGTCACACGATTGTCAAATCTAAGGCACCGCATGATGAATTTGAAACGTTTTATGTTCATAACGAGACGAAATTTTTCAATTCCATCCCCATCACTTCCCCACAGATCTTCTAAGCTTTGTCTGTTACTTTTGTTAACACCAGCCAAAAACAGAAGACTAATGAAAGCTTTTAATTCAATAATATCTATAGGTTTTACATCTCTCTCTCTCTCTCGCTGAAAAGAAGCTTTGATGCTCTCAGTATACTGCTTGGTATACAGAACTATAGTCGACAAAATGTCGTCATCTATGAGGCAATTCCAGCATTCCAAAGGTGTTCTCAATGCTTTCGCCGCACCTATAGGACCAGGTAAATTTCGAATAATATTGTGGGCCCTGAAACGTACTCTCTGCGATTGTGTAACTTTATTCCATTTTGTCTATTTGTCCCTTCCAGTATAATAATGCAGGCTTTCTCCAAGTACTTCCTCATTGTTTTCACTGTCATTTTCCTCTGTTTCTGAATCTTCCTGCCGAACTTCAACTGCGTCATCACAATCTGTGTCTACTTCATCTTCAAAATCATCTTGAACTTCATCATTATCCTCTTCGAACAACATTTTTTGTATTTCTGCAACATGATTTGGGTCAAGGAGTTTGTAAGGTCTTACTGTAGCCTGCCATGATCAAGTGTCTCACACCTAAAATGATAAAATTCCTATAAAATAACGCAGTAAGGCGCAGTGTATCAATTTCATACCAGATACTCAAACATTCTTAACTGACGATTAAACAGTCCAAAAAGAAAATAAGTGCATTACACATTGTATATTAACATTGTACTACTTACTAAGTTATGTTGTATACCAAAGAAATGAACTGTTGAAATGCAACACAAACGGGCGCAGTGTATCGAACTGATCAATCGGCACATATATCGACAACAGAGCAGTCGTATCGACACTGAAGCACGCAACAATGACAAGCATTTGGAAAAGCCTAGCTACTAGCGAGTAGGCATCAGTGCTGCCACTCGCTGACAAATAATTTACAGTAAACTTCGAGGTGTATCAATTTCAACAGCCACGCCTGACGGAAGGTTAATAAATGTGTTCAATGACAGTGCTTTCTGTTCTCAATTTTTGGGACACTTTTCATATTTTCCATTACTAGCTGAAATTTGTTACAGAACAAGGCATCTTTCTCCTGTCTCACTACTGGGCACATATTATCCGGTAACTCTCCACTCGTTTCCCTTCTGCAGCAAACTTCATATGATTATTAGACTGTCATCTTTACACACTGAGTTCCTGTGCACGCACATACACAACTGCTCCATTTTATACATATGACATCACCATATGTACCTGAACTACTGTTGTTTTGTTCTTGTTGTTGCTTCTGATGAGAATAATCCTTTCACTGAACTGTTCACAGTAACTCACTCCTTGCCAAATTCGGAGTTCTCCACCACAGCTTGTAGTACATTAAGCTTTTGTAGGTTTTTCAATCTTTTTCTCACAGTAGTCTCACCCTTGGCAGCCCCTCCAGGAGACCTTAATGGGAGACTATTTTGGAATCTTTTGCCAATGGAGAGATCATCATGACACTTTTTAAATCACATACCACATTCCCTGCAGACACAAGATGTGATTTTAATGGAGTGCTTTTTATTGCTTTCTGCATTCTCATACAGTTGACCATTACTAATTCTTCCACCTTTAGGGGCATTTTCCTCTCCCGAGGATGAGAGACTATTCTGAAGCTCTATCCACTCCTCCACCCTCTTTCAACACGTCCACTGGAAAAAAAGAGAGTGAATTTTTATACCCTAAGTCTTCGGCCACAATTAGTGGTGATTGAATTCAAAATCTCAGCAGTGGCTGAGATCAAATAGTGTATCAGCAAGGTTCCCTAGAATTGGAAGTGATATGGAATGTCTTGGATGTATTATCCATATTATCACTTATTCTTCTGCAGATAAGAGCTCTTATGACTACAACAGAGATAAGAAATTCATTATGCCATCACAAATAATCAATTTTTGAAAATGTAATATAACTGGACAGATAAAAAAATCTACTCAGTAAGCAATGGCAGGAGGAAACATACAGGCTTTCAGGGCCAGTGGCTTTTGACAGATGGGCAAAGGGGAAGGAAGAGTTTTCCTTCAACCCTCTTCCTTAATCTTCAACCCTTCTACAAGAAGAAGAAGAAGCCACTGGCTCTGAAAGCTTGCACATTTCCTTGACTTTTATGTGTGTTTTCTCCTGCTAGCACTTGGTGAGATTTTTTATCTATCAGTGTCTGTGTGTGTGTGTGTGTGTGTGTGTGTAAACATGTTCATATGTGCTTTGTTCCTCTTATCATCTCTACTCTGCTCCTGTCAGATATTAGCAACTATCTTAAATGTTTTTGCAGTGTCAGAACAAAATGTTGATGACATAAAAATAACTGACCAGATCATAGTAGTAGTTGTGAGGTTGAAGTGGATTACGTGGTGTAAATAGAATCAAAACTGGTCCATCTTCAACAAAAGGTGACAGAGTGAGGCTCTTCACTCCCGGTGGGGACAACCAGACTGAAACCTGGTGTATATTATCAAGGATCCACTTCATGAGCATCTCTGATGAAAATTCTGCATCTCTGGGATATTCCTGCAAAAAGAGAAATCTGACATTTTGTTATAAGTTTATGATGCTCTATTCAGTAAAAATGATACACAGAAATACAAATATGTACTGCCATTTAACAAAAAAATCCTTTCTTTCTTTTTGTGGAAATGCCTGTCTACAACTCAGTGAGAAGTATATGATCACACACTATAATACCTTTCACATATTTCCATTCTATGGATAAATAGTGATGAGATCTTCAAAGATCTGATACATATATATATCTACATATTTTGCCAAAATTTTGGACCCCTGTGACCAGTAACAGAGTTTTGTGCAGTCTAATTTTCCATTATGCCGGAATACTAGATCTCTGTGAACTTTGGATAGAACCACAAAAATTTAGAACATGTGGAAGTAAGTAGGAGAAAGGATCAAATTGTTTTATATACCAATCATGACTATAATCATTAGGTACAAACGGAATTTACATGTACCACATAGATTGAGAAGTATCTTACAGAACTTGGGGTCTGGCAGAACATTTCACTACAATTAGTGGACAGAATTTTAATCGATGTGAAATCAACAGGAATAATAATAATAATAATAATAATAATAATAAAACAATGGAAAGTTCAGGTTGGAAAATCAAGAATATTATGAAAACGAAGGATTGCTGCTCACCATAAAGCTGACTTGCTGAGATTCAGACGGGCACAATGAAAAACTGTTAAACGTAGACCTTTCAACCAAAGCGTCCTTCAGAAAGGAATGAAAAACACATGCACATTCAAGCCAGCACACTTCACACACACACACATGAATGCTATCAGCAACCACTCTGGCCATAATGCAACTCTATCAAGTCAAGTGGATGCAGCAACCCGGAGCGGGGCTGGAAGGGGGAAGGTGAGGGGTAGTAGGATACAAGTGGGGTAAGAAGAGCCAGCACTGCATGTCAGAGTGTGCAGGGACTAGGCAGCAGGACTAGGCCACCACGTGCATCATCAGGAGGCTGTGGGTGATGGATCAGAAAGGGGGGGGGGGGGGGGATGGAAAATGAGAAGAGAAGCAGAAAAGACCATGTTGTAAGAATAACTCCCAGCTGTGCAGTTCAGAAAATCTGCTGGTGGAGGATCCAGATGACCAGGGTTGTAAAGCAGCCACTGAAATCAAGAATGTTATGTTCGACAACTTAACACATTATCTGTACAATGAGTAGCATTCTATCCTTTGCATAATATTGTTGGTATTCCAACCTGGACTATTCACTGGTTGATTTTGTCTAATGGGTATCCTTTTAGCCCACAACCCAGTGATGTTTTCCTTAGTTACTATTCTTTAAAGCATTACTCTACTCAGTGTCCATTCTTTGCCTTCTTTTGTGTGTTTTCCATCACCTTCAAAACCACCCACATTCTGACAACTGAGCCACACTATCTCACTAGTCTCGCCTGCACACAACTCATGGCTATGTGACCACGCGAATTGTTGGTGCAGCATCTCGTGCCCCAAATTCGTCCCATAAATAATTATAATTGTTCCTAATGATCACATTTCCTCCCTCATCTTCATGTGTTTTCACATGTTATTTTATACACCTGCCTGTAACACATGAACTTGTGAACCTCTAACCTTGACATAACCAATCCCCCTCTCCCCCCTTTCTCTCTTCCCTTACCCCAACAAAAACATACTCCTACACCTCATCCATTCTGTCCTTTTTTGCACTTTTTGTGCCAATTTTTACATATTTGTGTGTGTGTTTTTATATATTTGTGCATAGTTTTTTTACACATTTTCCAATTAGTACACAGTTTTATGAATTTGTGCATATTTTCGTGTTTATGTGGCATTTTTACTCTTTTTCTATTATCCAACTCCCCTCACAACCACCTGACACCTTCACTTGCCCATTTCCTACATAATTTTCCATGTCCATAATGCTATCCCTGCTACAATGGACCCCTGCTCCATGTTTCTGCACCAGTTCAGAAACAGTAGGTCTTTCCCTGGCTAAAACCCAGACCCACATCATATTCCTTAAATGCTGCCTAACCACAGAATCCCTCTCAATGGCCTAAACATAAAAATACCTTTCCCTGGGTCCTACCCATACTTTTTCAATGACCTACACCTTTTCCGAGTGTGTCAGTCCCTGTCCCTCACAAACCTGGTACTGCAAAACTGCAAAAGAACATCTCCCTGGCACAGGTATCCCAGAAATACCCCTGCTCCCTCAACAAGATGCTGCTAATGTGCAATCCCAGCTACATACATCACATCTCTGAAATTGAATCTCTTGTATCCAGCACCTAGAGGAGCATTCCAGACACCACCTCCATAAATTATCCAACCTGCTGTCATCCTACTACTGCTTTGGGCACCACTATTTAACCCCTATCCTACCCACATGTTCCTCCTTGTCAACTCCTTATAGCATCCAGACTGTGCTTAGCTGACATTTTTAACTTGCCACATCCTTCAAAACTACAAGGGCAATCCCAGAAGTAAGGATTCCAAAGGGATGGAGCAATAGGGAAGCTGGTCATACTATTTTTTTCCTTGCTTTCTCCACTCTCTGCAGGAACCACTGAACATCCTCTGGAGCTTGCAGTCTTGGCATGGCAGCCAGTTGTAATGAAGCTCCCATTAGACATCACCACAAGGTCCAGAGTTCACACAGTTATTCAGTTTCTGAATGCAAAAGGCATTAAACAAATTGACATTCATCGGCAGTTGATGGAAGTGTGTGGTGAGTCATGTCTGGATGTCAAAAATGTCTGCAAGTGGTGTAGAGAGTTTGTATGTGGTCGTACTGAACTTCATGATAAGGAAACAAGCAGGAGACAGCCAATTCCCATAGAGACACATTGACCAAACTGTGCTTCAAGATCAGCAGATCACTCTCAATGAGATCTGCAACGTTGCCCCGAGGTTTATCGAAGCTCCCGTCACCGAGCTTTGACTGAAGTGTTGAAATTTCCAAAGGTGCATGCAAGATGAGTCCCAAGAATGCTGACAGTAGACCACAAATAGCAATGCTTTGAAATTTCCCACCAGTTTCTTCAATGCTACACAGATAAAAAGGACAGCTTTTTGGATTCAGTAGTCATGGGTGCTGAGACCTGGGCTTTCCACACCTGAGGCCAAACAACAATCATATGAGTGGTGGCATTCCGATTCACCCAAGCCATGAAAATTCAAGAGAACACAGTCTGCTGGTAAAGTTATGGCAACTGTGTTTTGGGATCGAAAGGTTGCCTAGGTCGTGAAGAAGCCACTGAAATCAAGCACATTATACTCAGCTGCATGTTGTGCCACAGGGTGGTCCACTTTGCTCTTTGCCACAGTTTAGCGGTGGCTCTTCATCCTGGTGGACAGTTGCTTGCTAATCATACCAATACAAAAAGCTTTGCAATGATTGCAGCAGAGCTGGTATATGACAAGGCTGCTTTCACAGATGGCATGGCCTCTGATGGGGTAGGATTAGCCTGTGACGGGGCTGGAAGTGAAGTGCTGGGTGGGTGGACTGAACAAGTCCTGCACGTAAGTCTTCCACAGGGTATGATCCCTGAGGCAAGAGGCATAGGAAGGCACTAGGATGTTGTGGAGGAGGGGTGGGTAATGGAACACCACTTTAGGAGGGGTGGGAAGGATCTTGGGTAGGATGTCCCTCATTTCAGGGGATGACGATGATAATCAAAGCCCTAATGAACAATGTAGTTCAGTTATTACAGGCCGTGGTGGTCTCGGGTGGCTAAGGAGGCCCGCCTTTGTAGCTGGTTCTTGGGGGTGGTGGGAAGATTGGGGGTATGTGGGAATACGGCACAGGAAATCTAGTTGCATACTATGTCTGAAGGATAGCACTCATCTGTGAAGGTCTCTGTGAAATCATCAGCATACTTGTCACTACAGATATGCTGTTCCCAGATGGCCAGGATGTATGAAAGGGAATCTTTGGCCTGGAAGGGATGGCAGCTGTCAAAATGTAGGTACTGTTGGTGGATGGTGGTTTAATGTGGACAGAGCAGTGGACGTAGCCATCAGAGAGGAGCAGGAGGCAAATGACTGGGAAGGTGGCATGCTGAGTTGTGGAGGACTACTTTGGCACTTGTAGCATTTGCCAAAAAGGTCTTATGAGAACATATAAAGGAGGTATCAGTTTTTTGGCTTACCAGTTTTGGGTCTGAATTTTTTCCATTAGTTATGAGTGAATAATCCGAAACAAATAATACCAACATAATTAGGATTTTGTCTCTAGCTATAAATGTTTTACAAGTTTAACACCAAATATTTAACATTAACTCATCAGTAAAGCAATCAAATGTTTGAACCTGTTTTAGACATGAGAGTTTGATTCTTTAAAGAGTCAGAGGTAGGGGGTGGGCAAGTTAATGGAGAAATTATTTGTATGGGATTTGAGGGAAATGCTATGGCATAATTAAATTGTAGATTATGAATAGGAAACAGTGCACAGAAATCAGACAAAATTGTGGGGGACCTTGAATCAATTAAAAACACAAGTTACAAACTATAAGACAAGGAGTACCACAATGTTACGTACTTAAGCCAATACTATTTATTCTCTGTGTAAATGTTTTCTCAAGACTATATAGATCAGAAACTTGCAATGTATGCCAATGATTCAACAACTGTCTGTGCAGTTGAGACAAAGGAGGAGCTTGAAAAGGAAGCACTCCTGAATACTGAAAATGCAAATAACTATCTAATACAAACGAATCATTTTATAAATCATTCTAAAACAATGTACATAGTGTTTCAAACCAAACATTAAAATAAATAGAGAGCCAGTTGGAGAAAAAAAAGAACAAAGTTTTTAGAGACTATTATACACAGCCATTTGTGAAAAGTGCAACACCAAGAAAACCATACTTGGTGGAAGTGGCGACGGGTGAGAAAGCAATATGTGATACATTCTACAGGGAGATGGGGTACACGTAGGCAGAGCAGAGCCCCCTTGTGTTGGTCCGATAGGGTCAGTGTTGCACCTGGTGTAGTCAGTGCAGAGCTGTCACACACGGTGGAAACAATACAGTGAGCGCCAGTATGCCTCGTCGATGTCAAAGGGAGCCATATCGGCATGTGACCTAGTTCGAACGGGGCAGAATGATTGGTCTCCAGGAAATGGGGTTATCATACGGTGACATTTCGGTTCGCACAGGGCATGCTGCTACGACAGTGATGTGTATGTGGAAGCAGTGGATAGAGGAAGGTCATAAACAGCGACGAGCAGGAACTGGACTACAGAACATGGCCGCAGCATGGGATGATTGTCATCTTGTCCGCACGGCCATTACAAACTGTGTAGCATCATCCACAGTGTTGGCTCATTGCTGGAGCACTGCAACAGGTGTGAACTTGTCTGAATAGACAGTTCGTCTCCGTCTGCTGCAGGTTGGACTGGTTGCACGCATGCCATTACGTCGGCTTCCATTGTCCAGAACCACAAGCTCATCCGATTGCAATGGACATGTGAACACTGTCACTGGGGTGCTGAGTGGCAACATGTAATCTTTTCAGGTGAGTCCCACTTCAACGTGTCCTACAGTGATGGCCGCATACGTGTCCAGTGGTACCGTGGTGAGCGCAACCTGGAGGGCTGCATTGTGGAGTGGCATAGCGGACAAACACTAGGTGTGATGGGTTGGGGCGCCATTGGTTACAACAACCGATCTTGCCTCGTACATATTGTGGGAAATTTGAACAGCAACCAGTACCTAACAGAGGTTGTGGAGCCTGAGATACTACCCCTGCTTCAGGCATCTCCACAGGCCACATTTCAACTCGACAATGCCCAGCCACATACTGCAAGGAATGTACAGGCCTTCTTCAAAGGGTGACGGGTACCACTGCTTCCCTGGCCTGCACATTCGCCAGTAATGTCACCCATCAAACGTGTCTGGGATGTGGTTAGCCAGCACCCGGTGTGTCTCGTTCCTCCAGTAACTGGCATCATGGATTTGTGAGCTCTGATACAAACTGTGTGGAGGGAAATTGCTTAGGAATGTATTCAGAATCTTATTGATTCAGTGCCATGGCATACAGCAGCTCTAATTGCAGTGCATGGTGGTCATACGACATACTGAATAGTAGGGCTCAAAGGACATGTACAGGTTTGAAAAGGTAATCATTTGTTACTTGTCATGTAGGCCTACCTAACCTGTGGTATTAAATTAATTGAATTCATGTGATTCCTTCTTGGTGTTGCAATTTCCACAAACGGTAGTGTAGATAAACATTTGATATGGTGGAGGAACTGAATGCACTTTGTAAGAAGGTAAACATACAGATTTTCCCCATATACAAAACACCAATAGCTGTGAACGATAAAGTTATCAGGACAATATACTAGGAACTCATTTCCACATCTGTCCTACTCAATTAATATTTAAGGAAGTGCATAAACGGGTTACTTAAAAAGAATATTTCTATCTCAGAAAGGAGTGTGAGGTATACAGCGTAAATACCATTCACACAGTCTTGTCAATAAGCATAATACAGGATGATTAATCCTTCAAGCAACTGCTTGGCGGGGACACTTTTCCCTAGCCGGCAGACAGCTGTAGCAGCACTGGTAGGGTGTATATTTCCCATCTGCTACAAGGCTTTTGCTTGCATAGTTATCTTGTGCAAGTAGCACGTGTCTGTTAGATGATGCAATGCAGTGTACTGAGTGTAAGTGTTTCAAGTGAAATGGCAAAATACAAGTATTCTATTCACCAAAGAATATTCACGTATGATTCACACACATGTACAGTGTCAGCACAAGCAGTAAAGAGATTATTTCAACAGAAATTTCCTAAAGTTCAGGCTCATAATGGGAGTAAGTTTCATCAACTGATAAATAAATTTTGGGAGAAATGGGGAGTGTTCTTGACAGAAAACAGACAATGACGTACAGCAGTTATGTATGTTAGAAATAACCAGAACTGGAATGCCAAACCCCTAGGATGGTTCAGGTTCACTGATCATACCTTCATGATGTGGACTCTGGACCAAAACATCTTATCCTCTTTCCTTGACAATCTCAACACCTTCTCTCCCATTGGCTTCACCTGGTCCTCCTCAACCCAGCATTCCATCTTCCTGGACATTGACCACCTCCTCTATGATGGCTCCATCCAAACCTCTGTCCACCAACCCAGCAAACCACCAACAGTATCTACATTTCGACAGCTGTCATCCCTTCCACCCCAAAACATCCATCCAATACAGCTTGGCCACCTTTGGATGGCTCATCTGCAATGACCAGAAACTCCCTTGCCCAGTATTCTGAGGTTCTCTCCAAGGCCTTCACAGGCAGACATTATTCCCCAGACATAGTCTGCAAACAGATCTCTCATGCCATTTCCCCACACATATCTAATCCTACTGCCATCCCCAAAAACCAGTTAAAAAAGGAGTGCCTCTTCGTCACCCATTATCACCCAGACTAAAACAATTGAACCACATCCAACATCAAGGATTTGATTACCTATTCATGCCCTGAAATAAGGGACATCCTACCCAAGATTCCCCCCCCCCCCCCTCCTTAAGTGGTGTTCCATCATCCACCCAGTGTCCACAACATCCTATTGCATCTCTATGCCACTCACAATCCCACCCCTTGTCACAGGTATCATATCCCTGTCCTGCGCAACACCTACCAAATCTACCTACACTGCACTTCCAACTCCAGTCCTGTCACAGGCTTATCCTATCCCATCAGAGGCAGGGCCAACTGTGAAGGCAGCCATGTTACATACCAGTTCTGCTGCAATCGCTGCACAGCTTTTTATATTGGTATGCCTATCAACCAGCTGTCAACCAGGCTGAATGGTCACTGCCAAACTGTGACCAAAAGCAAAGTGGACCAACCTGTGGGACTAAAACAATTGAACATAACATGATTGATTTCAAAAGCTGCTTCACAACACATTCTTCATTGCTGAAATTATCTCAGCCTCAACCTATGATCACATATTGACCCACTCCATCCACCCAATAGTTTCCACCCTCTCTGTCCTATCACCTCCTCCCTATTCTAGTCTCCCAACCTCTTTGTGTGCCACTCTCTGTGAACGCACTTGCTCATAGTTCCCCTCGCCTCTCTTTTTTTTGCTCTCTGCCCCCCCCCCCCCCCCCTCTCTTCTCGCCACCGCCCAACCTCCTGATACTGGCAATCTAGTCACTGCACACTCCACCAGACAGTGCTCTTCTCTCCCCTCTCACACATACACTGCTACCCTTCCCTTCCCCCCTCCAGATTGCTGTTTCCATTCTACATGACTGTTGCACTGTGGTCCAGGCTGTTGGAGATAATTGTCATTGTAATAAGGCTGGTATTGCTCCACCAAATTATGATTGCTCAATGCTTGCTTGTGTGAATGAATGTGTGTGTGTGTGTGTGTGTGTGTGTGTGTGTGTGTGTTTTCTGAAGAAGGCTTTAGCCAAAAGCTTTGTGTAAGTGTGTAAGGGTCTTTTTGTTGTGCCTGTCTGCAACTCAACATGTCATCTTTACAGCGAGTAGTAATCTGTCTTTTTCTTATATGTTTACAGTCTAATTTGGAATTTCCACAGTTAGAATCCGATACAAATTAGTTCACAACACATTCCAATGAGATCAGAATTGTAATTCTGATTTCTTCAATAATTTTTATGTTAAACCAAAATGATCACACATTCTGCAAAAAGAAATCAACTGTAACTTCATTCATATCAGTTATTGTATACACACATATAATATGCAGATTTTTTTCTGATTTTAAGGATGGAAAACTGGGGTCCACAGATTAATTGTAATAAGGCTGGTATTGCTCCACCAAACTATGATTGCTCAATGGCTTCCCAAAGATTATGAGGAAAAGTAGTGAATTTTCATCACCACCTGATAAATTTGCGCAACAAACATTTCTATATATTACTGCAATTTGGTAACGTGCTTCAAATGCCAGCCTATTTTGAGATGACACTCAACAAAATCATGAACAGGAAAGGGGACTCTTGTATCATAATATAAATTGGTGGCAATGAGAAGCAAACGCATAAAGTGATGTGTGTAACTGGTGACAGATGAAAGCTACCACCTTATGTGATATTTAAAAGGAAAACTACTCTGAAAATTTCTGTGAAAGGCATTAGTGAGAGCGAATCCGAAAGGATGGATGGACAATGACCTTGTGGTTGACTGGGTGATGCATGTTTGGCAACAATGCCCTGGTGCATTACTGAATTTATGTAACATCATGGTCCTGGACTGCTTCCGCAGACATACAACTGAGGAAGTGTGAGACAAGTTGCAAAATGGGAAAACTGACTTGGTCATTATCCCTGGAGGCCTAACAACCATCCTGCAACCACTAGATGTGTGTAAAAATCAGACACTCAAAGCTGCACTTAAACAGCAATGTACACAATGGATGCCAGATGAAAACCACTAGTTCATACCAAGTGGAAAAATAAAGAAACTGGATATGTCCCAAATTTATGAGAGGGTGAAAATTGTATGGGACTCCAATCCACTATCACTTGTGGGAAAATCCTTCAAAAAATGTGGTATCACAAATTCATCAGATGTAACCAAGGATGACACACTACAGGAAAACGGTGATGACAGTAATAATTCTTTCACTAGTTGGGACAATGAAAGTGATGATGAACAGAATCATGTTGGAAAAACTTTTTGGAAGTAATTTTATTTTGTAAACACAGTCATGCTCACATATAAGTTGGTACTTTTTATTTGCGGATGACCGGTTTCAATCTACTATAGAGATCATCATTAGATCTTGTTATAATGTCAAGTTGAACACATATATTTCAAAACGACACAATATATGTAAGTCACAGCGCAAGCAGACAAAGTAAGACATGTGTACACATGAACAGTCAAATCAGTACCGAGTCCAAGTCTAGCGGCCACTGGCTGGCTGGCCGCTTAGGTGGCGCAGCTGCTGCATGGCTGGCAGACACCGCCGCATGTATAGGACTCGCCTAACTGCACAGCGGCCTTTTGAAAGATCGGCGAGTCACAACACTTTTCCCCCCTTTGAATTGTTTGCACTAGTCTTGATGGAGGTGGCCTGTAGATGGCTAACATCCATAGGTGTTGTTTGACTGGCCGTAAAGTGTGGGGAGGCGGCTTCCCGTACGAACAGAAGTGTCCCCGATGATAACGGGTCGAGATGACAGGAGACGTAGGGGTCGAATCTGCTGGGGCCCCATGCACCAATCTGCCAGTCGCGGCAAGTCCGGTTGTTATAAAAGGAGACATGGGCGATGTGTCGGTGTCCGTAGGAGAAGGAGGCGAGTAGAATTGCTCCGACAGATGATGGTCATCCGGTTCCTGCATGGGCATGTCTCCTGGTGGCGTCTGTTCTTGTGCTGTCACCGAGATGATGGTGAGAGGGCTGCGTTGTGAGTAATGAGAGATGCCAAGATCCCGAGCGTCAGGTAGAGCCGAAGGTGGTGTGGCGGCATTCGGAACAGGCGTTGCCGGCACACGAGGCCAAAGCTGGTCTGAATGATGCACTGCAACACCCGTGTCCATCTGGATTTCATACAGGCATCGACCACGGTGTCGTAAGATGCGGCCAGGACTCCATTTTGGCTGCCTGCCATATCCCTGTACCCATACAAGGTCGCCGGCGGTGAACCGGCCAAGTGAAGGCACCTGCGGCTGTGAGGTGGAAGGCCGCAGAAGATGAAGTAGCATGTGGGGCTGTCGGCCATGTAAGAGCTCAGCAGGGCTATGCTCGCCCATAGGGGTGAAACGGTAAGAAGCCAGAAATTGGAGTCGTGCATCATCAGCAGCAGAAGAAGTCAGGAGTTTCCTCATCTGAGCCTTAAATGTGCGGACCAGTCGTTCAGCCTCACCATTTGACTGTGGATGGAACGGCGGGGTCGTGACATCCATGAGACCGTGATGGGCACAAAAATCCTCAAATTTGGAAGAGGCAAATTGCGGACCATTATCAGTAACAAGAGTAGAGGGAAGGCCTTCCAAAGAGAAAATGCGAGCTAGAGCATTTGTGGTTGTCGCCGTGGTAGACGACACGCAACAGACAATGAAAGGAAAGTTAGAGTATGCGTCAATTACGAGTAGCCAATAAGTACCTAAAAAGGGTCCTGCGAAGTCAGCATGAATACGCTCCAAGGGCTTCTCAGGCGAAGGCCGCGGTGACAAAGATGACTTCGGGGCGGCAGCCTGTGACGCACAAGGGCCGCAGGCAGCGACCATGTGTGCGATTTCAGAGTCGATGCCGGGCCAGTACACATGACGGCGCCCCATAGATTTTGTGCGAGACACCCCAGTGCCCTTGGTGAAGGAGGCGCAAGACTGAAGCACGCAAAGACGCAGGTACCATAATACGCGGCAAAGCATTTTTGGTGGAAAGCAGGATAACACCATCCCTAGCCGTGAGGCGGTAACGCAAAGCGTAGTAGTTCCGCAACGGATCAGAAGTCTTAGCAGATGGACGATCTGGCCAACCCTTCTGAATACAGCGTAAAACCCAGGAGAGGGTAGGGTCAGAATCCGTAGCAGCCGCCAGCCGGCCCCCGGTGATGGGGAACCCGTCCACAACCCGCTGCTCGGCAATATCAAGGTGGAAACACAAAAGTTCGTCCCTGTCGAATGCTAGATCAGGACCCATGGGAAGGCGAGACAGTGCATCAGCATTCGCATGTTGAGCCGTCGGCCGGAAATAAATCTCATAATTGAAACGAGACAAGTAAAGAGCCCAACGCTGGAGGCGGTGTGCAGCCTTGTCGGTAAGCGACGCTGATGGATGAAACAAGGAAACAAGTGGTTTGTGGTCCGTAAAAAGATGAAATTTGGATCCATAAAGAAAAACACCAAACTTATGAAGAGCATAAATAATGGCCAAAGCTTCTTTTTCAATTTGAGAATATTTTCATTGGGCATCTGTGAGCGTCTTTTGAGGCATAAGCAATGGGTTGTTCAGAACCGTCAGAAAAACGGTGCGCAAGGACTGCACCAACCCCGTATTGAGAGGTGTCCGTGGCAAGAACAATATGTTGGCCACGCCGATAAGTAGCCAGGCATGGGGCCTGTTTCAGCATAGTCTTCAATTTCTGGAAAGCCACATCGCATGACGCGGACCAGTGAAAAGGCACGTTTTTATGCAACAGGCGATGCAACGGCTGAGTCACCGAAGCAGCAGACTGTAAAAACCTGTGATGGTATGCTATTTTCCCCAAGAAGGCCTGCAGCTCCTTAACAGATGTAGGGCGAGGAAGGGCATCGATTGCAGCGACAGTTTGCTGAAGCGGACAAATACCATCCCGAGAGATTTGAAACCCCAAGTACGTGATAGATGCCTGAAAAAAATTTTGATTTCTGAAGGTTACACTTAACACCATCAGTCTGTAAGACATGAAAAAGTTGGTGAAGATTCTGAAGATATTCTTCAGTGGTAGAGCCAGTGACAACAATGTCGTCCATGTAATTTATACACCCAGGGAAAGGCAGCAATAATTGTTCCAAGAAGCCCTAAAAGAGAGCAGGGGCGCTGGCAACCCCGAATGGCAATCGTTGGTATTGATAGAGGCCGAAAGGCGTTTTAAGTAACAGGAACTGCCGGGAAGCAGCGTTGAGAGGAAGTTGACGATAAGCTTCCGACAGGTCAATTTTAGAAAAATACTGGCCTCCAGCAAGTTTAGTGAACAATTCTTCAGGTCGGGGCATAGGGTAAGTGTCGATGAGGCATTGGGCATTTACAGTGGCTTTGAAATCGCCACAGAGACAAATATCACCATTAGGCTTAGCAACAACAGTGACAGGATAGGACCCCTCACTTGAAGTGACAGGAAGCGAGACCCCTGAAGCAGTGAGACGATCCAGCTCCCATTTTACCCGATCACGAAGGGCCACAGGAATGGGCCGAGCCCGAAAAAACTTAGGCCTAGCAGTGGGTTTGAGCGTGATATGAGCTTCAAAATCGTTTGCATGGCCTAACCCAGGAGAAAAAAGGGACAAAAATGTCATTGACATGGAATCCAAGTGAGCGTAAGGAATAGCATCAGAGACGATATTGACAGAGTCATCTATGGAGAACCCAAAAACGTGAAAGGCATCAAAAAACCAAAAAGATTCTCTGCATTACTATGGTCGACCACAAATATGAGAACAGTGTGAACGACGGATTTGTAAGATACCTCAGCATCAAATTGTCCCAAGAGATGAATCTTCTGTTTATTGTACGTCCGTAATTGCCTAGTGACAGGTGATAGGGTTGGAGAACCCAACTGAAGATATGTCTGAGAACTGATGATACTGGCAGCAAAACCAGTATCCACCTGCATGCGAACATCTCGAACAAGTATTTGGACAGTGAGGAATAACTTGCCTGAAAGGGAAGAAGTGCAATTGACAGACAATACAGAGGCAGAATCAGCATCACGGTCATGAACATCAGGTATGCAGTCGGATTTTCAAATGGAAGACACATGACCCTTCTTTTTGCAATTGTGACACATGGCCCAACGTTGGGGACAATCCTCCCGTGAATGTTTTGTAAAACACCGCGGACATGAAGGAAGTTGCCGGGGGTTTGCTGCAGTTTCTGAGAGGGTTGTTTACGGTTAGGCCGAGGCTGCGCGTTGGAGCATACTGCGGCCACGTCGGCCAGCGGGGACACGCCGCACGCATCGTCAACAGCGCACAGAGGTTGTATTTCCCCGACGTCACCCCACGCCTCTATTTGCGCTCCAGCGGCGCGAGAAATTTCAAGACTGCACGATGGATAGGACTTCATCTAGAGTCGGATTTGCAAACTGAAGGGCATGTTGCCTAACTTCTTTGTCAGGTGCCGACCATATAATAGCATCCCGTACCATGGAACTGGTGTCGGATTCTTTGTAAACGTCAGTACCAAACTGACACTTTCGACTGAGGCCGTAAAGTTCAGCAGCCCAAGCGCGATAGGATTTATTCGGTTGTTTTTGACAACGATAAAAGGCTACACGAGAGGCTACCACATGCGTTTGCTCATGAAAATATACGGACAGAAGTCAACACATTTCAGCAAAGGACAAAGACGCAGGATCTTTCAAAGGAGCCAATTGCGACAACAACCGATACATTTGAGGTGAAATCCATGAAAGGAAGAGAGACTTACATTTTTGTTCGTCCATGACATGAAATGCCAAGAAGTGCTGTCAAAGACGTTTTTCGTAATCAGACCAGTCTTCCGTCGTCTCGTCGTAAGGAGGAAAAGGAGGTATAGACAACAACAAGAAACGCCCCGCATTGGATGCCGCAACGAAATCGCGGATTGCCGATGTGAGAAGTGTTTGCTGTTCAATGAGACCTTGCAATAATTGCTCTAAAGTAGCCATGGAAACCTGTGGGTCAACAATGAAAAGGAAAAATCCACTACCTTGTTGCCAATTGTTATAACGTCAAGTTGAACACACATATTTCAAAACGACACAATACATGTAAGTCACAGCGCAAGCAGACAAAGTAAGACATGTGTAAACGGGAACAGTCCAATCAGCACTGAGTCCAAGTCTAATGGCCGCTGGCTGGCTGGCCGCTTAGATGGTGCGGCTGCTGCATGGCTGGCAGACAGCGCCACATGTATAGGATGCGCGTAACTGCGCAGTGGCACTTTGAAAGATCGGCGAGTCACAACAGATCTGCATTCTTTAATGAGAGTAGGCATGCAGCAGGAACGGGGCCATGTTGGCGTTGAGAACACTGCCCAACGCCAGCACCAACAAGCCTGCTCCATGCCTGGGATTCCTAATATCATCAAGGAGTACAGGTCTTATGATGAGCTCTGTAGTAGATTAAAACCAATCATCCACAAATAAAAAGTAACAACTTATATGTGACTATGACAGTGTTTACTAAATAAATTATAATATTATTAGAGTGCTGTTTCCTGGAAGGACATTCCAAAATATTTTTGTAAAACAAACACAAATTAAAGCCTTCCCTTAAAATTAGAGTGCACAGATTATTCAATGTGGTGGATTATTTGCATATATGCAGTATATCAACTGTACGAAGGTGAGTCAAATGAAAACCTTAAATTTGTAATAACAAATCAAAATTTCACGCTGTTATCCTGTAAGTTGGTAAGCGTGCTACAAACAGCGTGGACAATGGCCTGTAGGTGGCAACAGTGCAGATGCACACATACCGTCGCAGTATCACTATAATGATGGCCGCCACTTGTGACTTGCACCAGGGAAGAACAGCGTTCTGTTATTCGGTTTTTGCATAGTGAAGGTGTGAAACCTATTGAAATTCATCGACGAATGAAGGTTCAGTATGGTGATGCATGTTTGTCACAGCAGCAAGTCTACGAATGGAATAGGAAGTTCGCAAATGTTGTGACTCAGTGGAAGATGCTCCTCGTCCAGGTCAGACACAACGAGTTGTGACTCCACAGAACATTGCAGCAGTTGAAGCCATAGAGAAGGAAAACCGCCGAGTGACACTGAATGACATTGCAGCATGTTTACAGATTAGTCATGGGTCAGCACACCACATTGTGCATGGTGTGCTCCAGTTTCACAAAGTGTCTACAAGATGGGTGCCATGGCAGGTGACTCCTGAAATGAGAGAACGACGTGTTGATGCTTGTGAAGAACATCTTCAGCACTTTGAATGAGATGGTGATGGCTTCCTTGCAAGAATCATTACTGGGGACGAAACCTGGGTTCACTTCCACCAACTGGAAACGAAGAGAGTGAGCAAGGAATGGCGCCATTCCTCATCACCAAAACCAAACAAGTTTTGAACAGAACCATCCGCAGGAAAGGTTATGCTGACTCTCTTTTGGGATGAAAAAGCCATCACTTTGGAGCATTTCATGCCTAGAGGGACCACTGTCATCAGTGCATCATACACAGATCTCCTAAAAAATCATCTGCAGCCTGAAATCAAATTAAAGCTATGTGGATTGCTCTCAGCAGGTGTCCTTTTGCAACATGACAATGCAAGGCCCCACACTGCCCGTACAACAGTTGCAACAATCACAGATCTGCATTTTGCGTGTCTTCCTCATCCACCATACTCACCAGACCTTTCCCCAAGTGATTTCCATATGTTTGGATAACTCAAAGACGCAATGGGAGGAAAGAAGTTCCATTCTGATGAACAGGTATGCCATGCGGTGCACGAGTGGTTGTGCGGACTATCAAAAGAATTTTTTTCTAAAGGAATTTATGCACTTTTTAAGTGCTGGAGGACTTTCATTGAGCATGGGGGAGATTATGTTGAAAAGTGATACAGCTTTGTACCACTTCTGCACAATAAATAATATTTAAAAAAATATTTAAGGTTTTCATTTGACTCACCCTTGTATATACACATCTTTGCAGTAAAATTGTTATACCTCTCTTCTCATCAACAAATAGTGGATGTAACGTTTTTGTGTGAGTGAGTTGTATTCATGGGTTGTAAGTAGTGGCTGTAATAGTGATTTGAAATGACTATGTTGCGTTAAAAGTGCTTTATGGAATTCACAAAACATTGAATAAATGTATTTTGAGGAAAAAATACAATTCAGCAATGACTTATTATTTACTTAATGTATGGAGACAGAAAACCTGGAGACCTCTTTGTAGCCATCACAGAAAAGAATCATCCACTAAGGCCACTGTACTACAAACAAGAATGAGAAGAATCTACAATTATCATAAAGAAATAAGCTAAGCTGATGAAATTTTTACTAAAATGATTGAAGATGATAAACTGTCATCGTCCTCCTCCTCACTCTCACTCTCAACTTCGCGCTCAATATAGCTGAACATTTCCCGATTCCAACATAAACACAGTTGTTGTGTGGATTGGAACAACTGAAATTAATAATCATTTCTGAATAATTTTTAAAATAATTTAATGAGGATGAGGGTCAGAAACTCCAGCCATCACCAAGGAAACATGTAGAGCCAACTTCACCATGAGAGGTGTCATCGTCGAGACGAATGGCACACACATACCAGACAACAGAGCCACAATCAGAAGCACTACTTTGCCTCCACAAATCATATGCCATCCAAGCATTGAGCAGATATCATTCGATTGGGCGTGTATGTACGACACAGCTGACTCTGGGCCAGATACTAACTGTAATTGCACTTCATCAGTCAGAGACTCACTATGGAACCATCATGATCTTCGACACTGTATGCCAACTGGGAACCACTGCCATGTGGAGCCACCAGCACTGTCACCAAGCTTCACTGAGACCAGGTCTCTGCACCAGGGCATGTGTGAATGTTTCTGTAATTAATTTTTCCTTCCAAAATCAAAGGCACTTCAGCAACACATCTTCTACCAGAAATACTCGTCCCATTTCCAATGAGTGATATCCACCTCATGTGCTTCCACTACATACTTTCAGAAATGAGACTCTGCAAGATGCAGTCTGTTGGCCTGTGGCCATGCCATGAGCTTTGGTACATATGATACGATTCCTCAGCTGGATGGCAACAGGATCACAAAGTATCATCACACCTCTCTCAGGTTGGCCACAGCTTATTCCTTGGGACAACCTATGCCGGCCACCAGTCGAATGTTCCTGGCTCCATGGTTGGCCCCGTTTGAAAATCTACATGCAAAAAGATAGTCTGCTCAGGAACATGGATCCATCAACCAAGGCAATTAGCTTGTCCAAGACAAAGATGCTATATTTTTTTTTTTTTTCAGTTCAAGCCCTCAAGTTTACAGTTCCACAGACAGGTACAGGGACTCTGCCTTCATGAGCATCCACACTCATGAGTAACAATGGCAGCTCCAAGTTTCCTATCCATTTGGACACTCCATCGACGCTGGAACTACAGTCTGCAAGATGGCACTGCCATCTCTCCCCTCACAATGAAGGGGCCCAGAACCTCCAACTCACATCAAGATGGCTCCACCATCTCTCCCCTTGGGAGGGGGGGATGATGTATCCAAGGCCTTTGCCTTTGAACACAGTGACCCATACAAGAGATGTGGTTTGAAAGTTGCCTGCGCTCCAACTCCATAGAGGCACTCTCTTGGTGGACCCAGATGGCAACAGCACAGTAGGCATGGTGTATCAACCATAAAAAACCGAACTGTGTCCCAAAGACACTGTTCTCCTCTGAAGTGGAATTCCAGGCAGCGCCATGGGAACATGCGGCGCTAGTTTCACCACGAAAGGTGCCAGCCTTCACACCAGCAGTGAGCACATTCTGGACAACAGCACCATGACTGGTATGTTTCCTGGCATAGTTACTTCCTTTTCAATAAATGATACTTATCTCACGTGAGTCCACTACTTTGAGAAAAAAAGACTCTACAAGATGCAGTCCATTGGCCTGCAGTCCAAGACCTGAGCAAGAAGTGTTTGGTCCATATGACACGATTACTCAAGTGCTTGGCAACAGGATTGCCACAGGGTCATCACACCTCTCTCAGATTGACCACAGCTATTCCTTGGGACAACCTATGATGGCCACCAGTCAAATGTACCTGGCTTCATGATTGGCCCCTCTTGGAAATCCACAAGAAAAAGATAGTTTGGTCATAAGCATCAATGAAGGCAATCAGCCTGTCCAAGACATATATGATATATTCTTTTTCTTTCCAGTTCAAGCACTCGGGTCTATGGTTCTAAGGACATGGACAGGGACTCGCCCTGCAAGGGTACCCACACTCGCAGGTAGCAACGATGGTCTCCGAGTTCCCTCAGCCATCTGGAGTCCACATTGATGCTGGAACTTCGGTCTATGAGATGGCACTGACATCTATTCCCACGCAGGGGAGAGGGCCAGGACCTCCGCCTCACATCAAGATAGCTCCACAGTCCTTCCCCTTGGGGGGAGGGGGGGATGTATATGAGGCCTTAGTCTGTGACCGCAGCTACCCATATTACAGGTGGTGACTGCAAGTTGCCTGTGCTCCACCTCCATAGGAGACACTCTCTTGGAAGACCTACATGGCCACAGTACGGCAGGCGTGGCATGTCAATCATAACAAACTGGATTGTGTCCTAAACACACCCATCTATTTTAAAGTGGAACTCCGACTGGCACCATGGAAACATGCGACACTAGCTTTGTCACAAAAGGCAACAACACAATCAAATCCTTATACTTCTGTAGAGATCTAAGTCATCCTGTTTCCACACTGCTAATATGGTCTTTAGGAGACTGCCTCTTGCTACAACATAGCTGACAAAGTTTTATATTGTCAGCCACATTCACAGATGATGCACATCTTATCCCACACCACTAATAATAATAACAATTGGCAATAAGCATGGAGTTGGAGCACAATTTTATCCTCTATCAAGAGCAGAAACAGTGCTTTTGTTAAGTACCCTATGTAGAAGCCAACAACCTTGCAGCAGACTCCACTGGACAAAATATTTCTTTTGAAGACAAGCAACCAATCATGTCAGCTTAGTAGGCCACTCAGTCAAGCTCCAGCTGTCACCTGTTACAATCTCCAGAGTGGGAAGTGATATATTTAGTTTTTCCCGTGTTTTCCTAGTAGTGTATTTCTTAAACAGTTTTCATTTCTTCTGAACAGCCAGCTATACGGCTCACTAAGGCATCAGCAACCATTGACGACACGCCAGGAGCATAACAAGTTGCATATCTAGGTCTCTGTCATCTTTTATTGTTTACTTCTTCAGTTAGTCCTGTTAGGATGGGTAGGATGTGTGCATGTTGTGTGTATACGCAGGCGGAGCTGGTCGCAGTTTACAAACAGCTTTTGGCTACAGTCAGCTGTCTTCAGGCTGCTGCCTTGGAGTGTAGCAGTGGCAGAAAATCTGATGCACTGCATAGGACACCTCTGGTGTCACTTGTTTCACCCACGGGCTCTGCTGCCATGGCACCTCCTAGTGTACCCAACATGGTGCACTGCATAGGACACCTTTGGTGTCACTTGTTTCACCCACAGGCTCTGCTGCCATGGCACCTCCTAGTGTACCCAATATGATGGACTTGTCCTCACAAGAGGGTGAGCGGTGGGTGGTAACATGTTCACATCTCTCGAGGTGGAGGGCCAACTGAGAGACTGGCCATCTGGCTTCACCTATTGCCCTATGAGTGAACGAGTAGCTGTTCCTTCTGCAGGGTCTGAGCACGCACAAGTAGGCATGGGTTTGCTACTTATCACTTCCTCCAACATTAGGAGGGTTTTGGAGCCCCTTAGGGAGATACCATTCAGCACCAGAAGGAAAACTAAGGTGGACTCAGTATGTCTCTGTTTTGGAGAGGGTGACCCCCCCATTGAAGATGTGGAGGAGGTCTTGCCTACAGCTATCGAGTGTGCAGGGTCCAGTCATCTGCAGGTTGTGGCTCATGTCGGCACCAACAATGCCTGGTGCAAGCGTTCTGAGACCATCCTCAATTCATACAGGCAGCTGGCTGAAATAGTGAAGGTTGCTTGCCTCATGTGTACAGAGAAAGCAGCACTCACAGTTTGCAGCACTGATCCCAGAGCTGATGAGGGTCAGTTGGTTCAGAGCCAAGTGGAGGGTCTCAACCAAAGGTTCCATCGACTCTGTGATGGTCTTGGGTGCAGATTTCTGGACCTGCATTATCGGGTGGGGAATTGTAAGACTTCCCTTGATAGGTCACGGTGCACTACCAAAAGGATGCACTTACACAGGCAGTACAGTACTTGTGGAGTTTTTTAGGCTAGATGGTAGTTTGAGGTACTCTGGTGAACACTCGCCAGATGATATTCAAACAGCAAAAGCAGACCGCATTCAGAGTAAAGATGATTCAACAGTCAAAAATTTATCAGTAAATTGTCGAAGCATTGTTAAGAAAGATCCCGAATTTACAGCCCTCCAGGAAAGTTCTCGTGCTCAAATTATTCTTGGGACTGAGACCTGGCTGAAACCCAAAGTAGACAGCTCCGAGATACTTAGCGAGTCAAGGAGTGTTGATCACAAGACAGGTTACATGCCATAGGAGGGAAAGTATTCATTGCAGGTGACACACATATTGTCTCTGTTGAGGTCAAAACTGAGTGTGACAGTTATCTGATCATGCATAACAGGTGCATGTGAAATCAAGTTCATTGTCGGATGCTTTTATCAGCCACCTGATTCTAATCTGACAGTTGAGTCAAAATCTAGGGTCAGTAATAGGTAAATACCTAAATCTTGCAATACTAACTGATGGCGAATTTAATCTATGAAGTGTACACTGGGACATCTGTTGATTCATTTCAGGGGGTACAGTCAGACAGTCTCTCGAAGTACTTTTGAACATGTTACCTGAAAATGTGTCTTGAGCAGCTACTTCAACAGCCAATGTGCAATAGAAGTACTTTAGACCTAATAGCTACAAACAGACCTGACCTTATTGATAGCATCAGCATAGAGACAGATATTAGTGATCATGATATCATAGTGACTATGGTTACTAAAGTTAATAAATCAGTCAAGAAGGCTAGGAGAGCACAGATAAGCATCTCACTTAAACAATGAACTGACATCATTTGGTTCCAGTATGATGGACATAGAGGAATTATGGACAAAGTTTAAATGGATTGTAAATCGTGATCTGGAGAAGAATGTGCCTAGTAAGTGGATTAAGGACAGAAAAGACCCACCATGGTTTAACAATGAAATCTGGAAAGTGCTGAGGTGGTAAAGGATGTTCCACTCATGGTTCAAAAGAGAATGTGCAAATGACAATGAGCAAAGATTAGTAGAGACTTGTGTGTGTAAAAAGATCTATGTGCGAAGCATTCAACATCTACTACTGTCATACCTTAGCAAAAGATCTGGCTGAGAACCCAAGAAAATCTGGTCCTACATAAAACTGTAAGTGGGCCTCAGGCTTCCATCCACCCACTTAATGACCAGTCTGGTGTGGCAGCAGAAGATAGCAAAAAGGAAACACAAAGTTTTAAATTTTACATTTAATAAATCGTTAACACAAAAGAATCATACAAACATACCATTGTTTGATTATTGCAGAGAATCCCATATGGATGACATACTAAAAGGCATCTCTGTCATAGAGAAACAAGTGAAAGAGTTGAAACAATCCCAGTTACATTTTACAAAGAGTTCTCTACAGTACTGGCCTCTTACTTAACTTGCATCTATCATGAATCTGTAGCCCAGTACAAAGTCACAAGTGACTGGAAAAAAGGGCAGGTGATTCCTATATATAAAAGGATAAAAGGACAGACCTGCAAAATTACAGGGTAATATCCTTATCATCAGTTTGCTGCAGAATTCTTAAACATATTCTGCATTCGAATACAATAAATTTCCTTAAGACAGGAAAGGAGCTGTCCATGAATCAGACAGTTTTAGAAAGCATCACTCATGTTAAACTCATCTTGCTCTTTTCGCACATGATGTACAGTGAGCTATGGATGAAGGGCAACAGGCAGATTTCGTATTCCTAGATTACCAAAAATCATTTGACACGGTGCCCCACTGCAGGTTATTAATGAAGATATGAGCATAACAAATATCTTAGGTTTGCCCTTATAAGAATGGCTCAAAGACTTCTTAACTAACAAAACCCAGTATGTTGTCCTTGATAGCAAGTGTTCATCATTGGACAGCTACTATTTTCCACGTACACAAATGATCTGGTGGACAGGATGGGCAGCAATCTGTGATTGTTTGCTGATGCTGTGGTGTACGGGGATACAAGATGATTTAGAGAAAATTTCTGGTTGGTGTGATGAATGGCAGGTAGCTATAAATGTAGAAAAATATAAGTTAAGACAGATGAGTAGGAAAAACAAACCCATAATTTTTGAATACAGCATTAGTAGTGTGTTGCTTAACATAAACACATCATTTCAATATCTGGGTGTAATGTTGCAAAGCAATATGAAATTGAATGAGCAGATGAGAATTGCAGTAGGGAAGGTGAATAGTTGACTTTGGTTTATTGGGAGAATTTTGGGAAAGTACAGTTCATCTGTAAAGGAGACCGCGTGTGGGATGCTTGTGTGACCTATTCTTGAGAACAGCTCCAGTGTTTGGGATCAGCATGAGGTTGGCTTAAAGGAAGACAATGAAGCAATTCAGAGGTGGGCTGCTAAATCTGTTAGCAGTAGGTACAAACAACACACAAGTATTACGGAGATGCTTTGGGAACTTGTTTGGGAATTCACGGAGAGGGAGTGATGTCCTTTTCAATGAACAACATTGAGAAAATTTAGTGAACTGTTATTTGAAGCTGACTGCAGAACAATTCTACTGCCATCAATGTATGTTTCACATAAGGAACACGAAGATGAGAGAAATTACGGCTCAAACAGAGGCATATGGACAGTTGTTTTTCCCTTGCCATTTTTGCGAGTGGAAAAGGAAAGGATACTACTAGTGGCAGTACAGAGTACCCTCCACCACACACCATCAGTGGCTTGCGGAGTATGTATGTAGATGTAGATATTGTCTTTGAGCAAGGTGAATGAATTTGTTTGTATCCTTGGTCACTAACGAATTAAAGTAGCACACTGATTGTAGACGTAACAACATCAACACATTTCGAATTCCAATCACATGGTAAGAGTGTCAACAGAAAAAGGTGACTCTGAAGTAAACTACAGGCATTAATGTATAATCAATATCTTGCATGCCTTCTCCTCTCCTCCATGATTCTGAGCAACAACACGTGTCACTAAGCTCATTAAATATTTTGTCAGTCTGTACTTTCAAGAATCAATTATGCTTAGAATAGGTATTGCTGCTATGCCTTCTTTGTTCTGTATTGGGTGAATCATGTACATACATATAAATAAAATGGTCTTTTGGTCACCTCAGAAAATCCTGTGAAGGATAGTCATGGCCGCAGAGCCCTGAGTCTTTACAATATTCCATGTGATTGTCGCAGTAATTACATGGGACAGACTATTCAAACAGTTTTTCAGAGCTTTAATGAACACGAGCACCACATCAAGTACAGAAAAGCTAAAAAAACATAGCTGTTGCTGAACACTGTCTTACAAATAACCAAAAGATCTTGTTCGAGCAGACTTGGTTTTAGCACAAGTTTCAAACTACATAAATTCAGTCATCAATGAGGAAATCAGGATGTGTGCCATCAATTTTTTTGGCAGTGAGGTGACTTTCTGAGGAAGATAACGGCATATATTGTTGAAAGCTTGGATTTTCAGAGAGAATTAAAATGCACTGAGAACATTTATTGCAACAAATCCATCATGAAAGACTTAGTGCGTTTCTTAATTCCTTCCTCCCTTGAATATGTCCTCTATTTTTTATCTTTGTCCATTATTTTCAACTTTTTCTTTGACTTATATTCTGTCCACCTTAAATTGTTTATGTCAAAAGTCTTATTACTCAGATGTGGTAAGTCTTGAACTTGTAAATTGGTTTTTCTAGTTTATTCAATATTTCTGCATCTAACTCTTCCTTGTACAGCCCAGTGTCTTTTTCTTAAATGCTTCCAGTGAATACAATGGTGTAAATACTGGACTTTGAAATTAAATTCTCTTGATCTATTTGGGATGCAAGTTGCGTTGAGCATAACTATCTGCTAGACTGTGACTCAACATAGATTAATGCACTGCTTACAAAAAGCACAACTCTGAAATTGGGTCACAGTCCATCAACAGTTTTAACTTTACAGAATCAATTTTTCACTCTGCAGCAGAGTGTGCACTGAAACGAAATTTCCTAGCAGATTATAATTGTATACCGGCCTAGGACTTGAACCCGGAATTCTTGGAAGCGTCCCATCCAGCACACAGTTTTAATCTGCCAGGGAGTTTCAGTTTTAAGCTTCCACACAGTCACACTAGACCTTTGCTCAGAAAGAGCTGCCATCAAAGCCTTGGCTCCAGATCATTTCACACACATGCCAGAATGGTCCATATAACCTAATTATAGAAAATTCCTTCCAATACTGGCATCCAATCATTCTCTGTCTGTAATGAACTCACTGTCATCATAATATTAAGTGCTAACGTATCTTCCTCTTTTAATCCTAAAGTGCATGTGGGGGTTCTCTCTGCAGGTCGTGTTCCAAGTAACTTGCTCTTTGTAATGGTACTTGAATTACGTAACCATTACAGCACCTCACCTCAACCTCTCGATACCAGCAATATTCCACTGTGTTTCTGTAAGATAGTTAACACATTTCTGTGACAACATTCAGATTTGATTTAATTAATGTAGAGGTACTTTGATACATCGATATGAATATATTGCAATGATATTATTCTTGTATGTATTCTTTCTTTTGTCACTATGATCTTTGACGTACTTGTAACTCTGATTTTTGGGCACATAAGCAGTTATTAGAGAGTCAAGTCTTGGTCGTCATGTTGAAAAGACGCAAATTGTAGTCAGTTTATGAAATGTGAACTTTAACAGTGAAGAAGATATTTTCAAGTATGTTTTATATTGTGAAGTGTTGTTGCAACAAACGTAATAAAAAAGGAGTATAACTTAAATTCGGAGTGCTGATTACTTTTTTACATCACCATTGTTCTAACTTGCAAAAGTTTAATCTTCAAGAATGGTTTACGAAACACATCTATAAAACTTTTGAATATTGCAGAATAACACCTAGGCCTCTTTGCATCCGAGCTTGGAATCATCACCACCTAGATTTTCGACGATTGAGCCACGAGTTCATAACGAGACCAGCGAGACCAGCATGGGAAACACGAAAAGATGAGTGCCTAATTTATCCATTATTTCAAGAATTGACTTTATTAACTGTGCTCTAATGATACCTGCCACATAATATAACTTTGTTGTTGCCCAAAAATGCAATATTTAGCAGTGTGAGCAGCACTACAATTATAATTAAATTTTGACCGTTGTTGTGGTAGGGTTGTTAGATCTTCCATCTACTACCTTTTCACTACTCTACATGCTTTTTTTGCGATTGAACCTTTCATAGACAAAGAAACCAACAGTTCACTTGTGGCTGTGAATAATAAATATTTAGTGATTTTTTTTTTGTTGTGTATGTAATCAGTGTTGAAATTCCAATTTCTGACATGTAAGTGCATTTCAATAAACATGACTGCCTCTAGTAATATGTAGAATCTGTTAGAATTCACAGGAAACAATGTTTCACTTCTAAAAAACTCATAACACAAAAAATTAAGCTATCTGTTATAGATACAGTTACGCTCAAGAAGGGGCTATTCAAACAACACTGAATAAAAGTGCATGTGAAAACAGGGTTTTTGACGAAGGAGGAAATAACATGGTTCTGAGATTTTAGGTTAAAACTGAAAAACAGTGGAATAAAATGAAATGTTATAAGCAAGAGATTCTTCAGTATAAAAATCCAGATAATTAATAATACAGTGTCAAGATGTTATCACACTACCCGAGTGTTAATTCGTACCTTGGTCTCATTCCAGAGGTGAAGACTGACTGCAGGAAGAATTTCAACGCCCAATACAGCTGCTGCATTAGCATTTGTTACCACTGCAAATGCTACTTCCCTTTGTGAATCATGTTCCAAGTATTTCAGAGCAGTCATGTAAAAAGTATGATAGCCTGGTGCCCCCAAGCAGCCCAAGAAGTTAAAGTACCCAACCACGACAGCCTGAAAAACATTTAAAATTCAATTAGGTAATTAATTTTTTACGACAGATAAAATATAAGTCAACTTTCTGGCCTTAAGTAATGGGGTACTTAGCTAAAAAATCAACTTCAAGTCTTCATACATTAATTTTTCAGCTTTCTTGGTATGAGCAACTTACTTTTTATGAGGGGGCAGTTGTATTCCTCATTATTTTTGACTTTTACAGTTTAGATTACCTACTTCCTGTGCAGAGTACAGTACATGAATGACACTTGGTAATAACAAATTCTTGATGATGAAAGCATTTTAAGATGTACTATTGCATTTTAAGACATGCTATTGCTTCCAGACAATACAAAGAAGACAATAAAAGTACTGATTACCATGTAAGATTATAATCACATTAATCGGGTAGCTTGAATGCTAAATTGAGTTCTAGGAACTGCTAACAGATATTACACATTTTATACACTTTTATGCAGGAATTTTTAAAACTTTGTGGCCTAAAAACAGCACGGGCAGAATGACAAATTCGAATTTGTAGTCATATATATGCTGCCACTTCTTTAGAAATACATTCAACACAATATGAATAGCCTGGTCACAAAAATTATCATTAAAGATTTTTATTAAACAATCCACAAGTTATAGGATGGCACACCACCAGATCTTTGAGGGACCACCAAGGCATTTAAAGAGGAGTTTACAGAAAAAAAACTGCCTAATATATGACAGTACTGTTACCATTTCAAGTGTATGCGATACCACATGCTGTCCAGCAGTTAACTGTGTACTACAGAATATGCTGCTGTTAATTTTCTTTCCCCTCTCCCAATGGTTACAGTGTTTGTGTTGATGCAGTGATTACATGTCCGTGTGTGACGTTTTCTTATTTACTTGTTAACTAGGTTTTCATTTGTTTATTGACTGGGTGACATTTTTGTGAGCTTTTTTTTTTATCCTTTTGTATGTGCAGGAATATTTAGGCTTTTGTATGCAACAGCTAGTTGATTGTGATAACCAAGAGAGAGAATTTTTAATGGTACCCAATGATTCTCAAACATAAACAGGAATGTGAAACATACCAATTCACCTGATAATATTCCTCTTTTCACATAATTTGCATTTGTCCCTTTTCGAATGTGGGCACGCACAGTGAACTATTCCTAATTAGAACAATTTGTTTATTTTGCACTGTTTTATAAGTAATAAAATAATGTAATACTATACATATCACCATCTTAAATTAATTGCTTAATTGCTTCATACTTTTCCATGTTTACTCTCCACTCCCCTCTTTTTAACTTTTTTCCTGCATCTCCTTTTCCTCTTGCTTCTTAATTGCACTATTCATTTCACTTCTCTTCCTCCTAAACCATCTTAACTTTTCATTCTTTAACCACCTTTGGCATTATTCTTTTTCTGATGTCTCCCCTTTCATTTTTGTCAGCTCTTATCTTTACAACATCTATGTCCCTCTCATTGTAAGGAAGTCTCTGTGATCTGTCCCTCATTTCTATTCTTCCTATCTATTCTTTGAGAATGAACTGATAGTTCCAGAAGCTAGGATAATTTCTTGTAATTTCTTTTTTGTCTTCCTGCAGTATTGTGACTGTTGACTCCTGAATATCAGAAATTCTGAACCATCATTATAAATCTGTTAGGTCTAAAGAAAAGTCTTGACATGCCATGCAGGTTCTTTGAGTATGGGTGTGGTTGTCACATTTCAGTGAGACAAGGATGACCCATACCATGATGTTGAAACTATCAGTTCCCTCTCTGCAGAAGGTTTGCACCACTGCCCCAGATTCTGAAACTGCCCAGGAGTGTAAAGCAGCAAACTGATGTTGCAGCATCAAGTGTTGGTGAACAGTGCCAGTAAAAACAGGGTACTCAGTGCTGCAGGAAAAAACAAAACTGTTTCATAAGGTCATCATTACACACTATGTGTATCATCTATTGAGTCTTCCTCCTTGCCGACACAGTGAAGAAATCTGCAGCCAAGGTGGTTTTCCAGCCTCATATCCCCCCCCCCCCCCCTCCAATGAGCTATGGACCTTGCCGTTGGTGCGGAGGCTTGAGGGCCTCAACGATACAGATAGCTGTACCGTAGGTGCAACCACAACAGAGGGGTATCTGTTGAGAGGCCAGACGAACGTGTGGATCCTGAAGAGGGGCAGCAGCCTTTTCAGTAGTTGCAGGGGCAACAGTCTGGATGATTGACTGATCTGGCCCTGTAACACTAACCAAAACGGCCTTGCAGTTGTGGTACTGCGAACGGCTGAAAGCAAGGGGAAACTACAGCCGTAATTTTTCCCGAGGGCATGCAGCTTTACTGTATGATTAAATGATGATGGCATAGTGAACGCATTATTGTGGCCAAAATAGACACGAAGCCCACGCCTACTACTGTAGTACAAGTTTATATGCCAACTAGCTCTGCAGATGATGAAGAAATTGATGAAATGTATGATGAGATAAAATAAATTATTAAGGTAGTGAAGGGAGACGAAAATTTAATAGTCATGAGTGACTGGAATTCGACTGTAGGAAAAGGAAGAGAAGGAAACGTAGTAGGTGAATATGGATTGGGGCTAACAAGGGAACCTTCCCATCGCACCCCCCTCAGACTTAGTTATAAGTTGGCACAGTGGATAGGCCTTGAAAAACTGAACACAGATCAATCGAGAAAACAAGAAGAAGTTGTGTGGAACTGTGAAAAAAAGTAAGCAAAATATACAAACTGCATAGTCCATGTGCAAGATAGGCAACATCAATGTCAGTGTGAGCTTAGGAGCGACGTGGTCCCGTGGTTAGCATGAGGCACTGTGGAACTTGTTTCATGAGTCTACCCTTGAGTGAAAATTTTACTTTCTTTTTTTTCGTAAAGTTGTGATCTGTCCGTTCGTTCACTGACGTCTCTGTTCACTGTAATAAGCTTAGCGCCTGTGTTTTGCGACCGCACCGCAAAACCATGCGATTGTTATTGAAGTCGCGAGCTATATTTGCTAGATTCATATTGCCCATGGAATACATCTCACGTATTTAATGCACTCTCGTCCAAAGTAGTGAACAGTCAACTGCCAGCCAGGGAGCCTCGTTAGCAGCAATACTCTCTCTTCCGTACGCTGTAGTCGTAGAGAGGATATAAAATGTAGACCGGCAATGGCAAGGAAAGCGTTTCTGGAGAAGAGAAATTTGTTAACATCGAGTATTGATTTAAGTGTCAGGAAGTCGTTTCTGAAAGTATTTGTATGGAGTGTAGCCATGTATGGAAGTGAAACATGAATGATAAATAGTTTAGACAAGAAGAGAATAAAAGCTTTCGAAATGTGGTGCTACAGAAGAATGCTGAAGATTAGATGGGTAGATCACATAACTAATGAGGAGGTATTGAATAGGATTGGGGAGAAGAGGAGTTTGTGGCACAACTTGACTAGAAGAAGGGATCGGTTGGTAGGACATGTTCTGAGGCATCAAGGGATCACCAATTTGGTACTGGAGGGCAGCGTGGAGGGTAAAAATCGTAGAGGGAGACCAAGAGATGAATACACTAAGCAGAATCAGAAGGATGTAGGCTGCAGTAAGTACTGGGAGATGAAGAAGCTTGCACAGGATAGAGTAGCATGGAGAGCTGCATCAAACCAGTCTCAGGACTGAAGACTACAACTACAGCAGCAGCAGCAGCAGCAGCAACAACAACAACAACAACATATAATGATAAGACAGAGATTTAGGAACCAGGTTTTAAATTGTAAGACATTTCCAGGGGCTATTGGTTATGAATGTAGATTAAAACTGAAGAATCTGCAAAAAGGTGGGAATTTAAGGAGATGGGACCTGGATAAACTGAAAGAACCAGAGGTTGCAGAGCATTTCAGAGAAAGCATTAGGGAATGATTCGCAAGAATGGGAGAATGAAATACAATAGAAGAAGAATGGGTAGCTTTGAGAATAGTGAAGGCAGCAGAGGATCAAGTAGGTAAAAAGGCAAGGGTTAACAGAAGAGATATTGAATTTAATTGATGAAAGGAGAAAATATAAAAATGCAGTAAATGAAGCAGGCAAAAAGGAATACAAATGTCTCAAAAATGAGATCGTCGGGAAGTGCAAAATGGCTAAGCATGGATGGCTAGAGGACAAGTGTAAGGAAGTAGAGACATATATCACTAGGGGTCAGATAGATACTGCCTACAGGAAACTTAGAGAGACCTTCAAAGAAGTGTAAATAGTAAATATTATATGAAATCTAACAACACCTGAGTCATATTTTATGAAAATCTGAAGATTTATTATTAATGTGCATTGTCACAAAGTCAGTGAGTCAGGCACTTTGTATAAAGTCTTGTGATGTACGGTACTGTGCAATTTCAGTGCTTATCATGTAACATTAATGAAACCATATCAGAGAAGGAAAGTTTCTACTCACCATATAGCAGATATGCTGAGTCGCGATAGGCACAACAAAAAGATTCACACAATTATAGTTTTTGGCCATTAAGGCCTTTGTCAGCAATACACACACACACACACACACACACACACACACACACACACACACACACACACACACAACTTGCACACGCATCTGCAGTCTCAGACAACTGAAACCACACTGCGAACAGCACCAACATTAATGAAATCGAATTATATGTGGAACAAGAAACTTGACTAATGTAGCATGAGTATTAAAACTGACAGTTGGCCTTTTATTTCTGGCAACATACTTGTCTTTAATATGTACTGCAACACTGAGATTTTGAGACTCGAAATGATAACCATGCAGTTTTGACGTTGTGATGTTACATGCTGCTCCAGAAGAGAGATGCGAGTCCCTATGTATTCTTACCAAAGGATGAGATGTGCAAACATACAAACCATAAAACAAATTATTGTGTAGATTTATTGTTTTATTTGCATGTGGAGAATCATACTGAGCGACAATGCATGTTTTCAAGACGGAATAGCGATTGCAGTAACTTCAGAAATGGAAGTACCTACACAGATGCCAAAGTATGAACTCTTTGTATCGTCAACCTACACTGGACAAGTGTGGCGTCATCAACATTTAAAATGGCAGTGATGAAATTCAAATAAATGAACTATTAATTGGACTGTGACTCCGAATGCATCATTCTATGTATAAACTTGTATGAAGTGAAAACAATCCTGCTGGTGGAACATCCACAAAAAAAGCATTATAGCAGAGGTTTAAAGTACCCGCATCAGTTGTAGGGTTCTTTTCATTTTTCACTGGTTTAGAGCTCTTAAATGCCTCTTAAATGCCCATCATAAGGTGTCATAACTTTGTGCTATGACCCCAATCGACACGGTGGATGAGTACAGGACACGACGTATCACCAGTGAGTACAGAGTACAGCGGGCTCTGTGTTTGCTAACTGAAGCAATATTTTCAACCTATATTTGCAATATTTTCAACCTATATTATATGAAGTGGTTCTGAACTGGACATTCTGACTGGACGCTTCATGTTATCTGAAGGTTACTGTACACAATTTTGGTACTCCTTATATTCAAGTAAAGTAGACATTGCAGTATTACAATTCCTTCCAGCAAGGATAGAGCACTGAGGAGATCAAGACTACGACCACCACATCAAAGGAAATGCTCAAATAAAAAAAGAAGAAAGGCAGAACAACATTAAATCCCTGCTGAATCAAGTATATCCAACCCAACCAAGACACTAAATTTGGGACAGGACGCAGGGCTAATTATTGCTGAAAGAAACATGTAAATTGAAATAGTGATAAAAACAACTACCAAATGGAATTATTTGAGAAGAATAAACCATTCTGACTGAATAATTGCAGAGAAATAGTCAGCTGCTCTTAACAACCAAATAAGTAATTGAGCCATAAGAGGTGGGCATGTAAAAACATGTACTGAAAATCAAATATTAAAAAAAAAAAGAATTTATTGCTGATGAACTACAATTAAAATTTCATCTACATCTGCATCTACATAGTGACTCTACAAATCACATTTAAATGCCTGGCGCAGGGTTCATCAAACCACCTTCACAATACTCTATTATTCCAATTTTGTGTAGCATATGGAAAGAACGAACACCTACATCTTTCTGTACGAGCTCTGATTTCCCTTATTGTATCATGGTGATCATTGCTCCCTATGTAGGTTGGTGTCAACAAAATATTTTTGCATTCGGAGGGGAAAGTTGGTGATTGGAATTTCGTGAGAAGATTCTGTCGCAACGAAAAATGCCTTTCTTTTAATGATGCCCAGCCCAAATCCTGTATCATTTCTGTGACACTCTCCCATATTTCGCGATAATATAAAACATGCTGCCCTTCTTTGAACTTTTTTTATGTACTCCGTCAGTCCTATCTGGTAAGGATCCCACACCATGCAGTAAAAGAAGACGGACAAGCGTAGTGTAGGCAGTCTCCTTAGTAAATCTGTTACATTTTCTACGTGTCCTGCCAATAAAACACAGTCTTTGGTGAGCCTTCCCCACAATATTTTCTACGTGTTCCTTCCAATTTAAGTTTTTCGTAAGTGTATTTCCTAGGTATTTAGATGAATTTACAGCCTTTAGATTTGACTGATTTATCATGTAACCAAAGTTTAATGAATTCCTTTTAGCACTCATGTGCATGATCTCACACTTTTCTTTATTTAGGGTCAACTGCCAATTTTCGCACCATTCAGATATCTTTTCTAAATCATTTTGCAATTTGTTTTGATCTTCTGATAACTTTATTAGTCGATAAATGACAGCAACATCTGCAAACAGCCTAAGGCACCTGCTCAGATCGTCTCCCAAATCGTTTATATAGATAAGGAACAGCAAAGGGCCTATAACATTACCTTGGGAAATGCCGGAAATCACTTCTGTTTTACTCAATGACTTTCCGTCAATTACTACAAACTGTGACCTCTCTGACAGGAAATCACAAATCCAGACACATAACTGAGACTCTACTCCATAAGCATGCAATTTCACTACAAGACGCTTGTGTGGTATGGTGTCAAAAGCCATCCAGAAATACAGAATTGATCTGAAATCCCTTGTCAATAGCACTCAAAACTTCATGTGAATAAAGAGCTAGTTGTGTTTCACAAGAATGACGTTTTCTAAACCAGCACTTTATTTGGTAGTACCAATATTGCTATCATGCAAAGAAGGCACTGTTTGGTTCTTGCCACTAATATATTTCGCATACGACCAGAATCTCTTTGGATTTTCTGCCAGGTTTTGAGACAAAGTTTTGTTGGGGAAACTGTTATAAGCATCTCACATTGACAATATAATGGATAAATAAGAGTTCTACTCACCAAGTGATGGCAGGAGAACACACATATAAAAAGTATTACAGTTTGCAAGCTTTTGGAGCCAGCAGCTCCTCCTTCTGGTAGAAGAGTTGAAGAGGAAGGAAGAGGCATGAAGGAAGAGGCATGAAGGAAGAGGCATGAAGGAAGAGGCATGAAGGAAGAGGCATGAAGGAAGAGGCATGAAGGAAGAGGGGTAGAGTTTGGAAAAGCCACTCAGAAACCTAGGTCAGGGGAGACTTACCAGGTGGGATGAGAAGGAAAGAAAAGTTGCACAGAACCCTGGTTCAGGGAAGACTTACCTGACAGGATGAGAAGGAAGTCTGGAAAGTCTCCCCTGACACAGTGTTCTGGGTGACTTTTCTGAACTCTGCTCCTTTTCCTAAACCTCGCCTGTCCTTTTCCTCCATCCTTCTTCCTTTCCCTTCAATCCTTTTTCCAGAAGAAGGAGCCACTGGCTCTGAAAGCTTGCACACTGTCATATTTTTATAAGTGTGTTTTCCTGCTGCCGCTTAGTGAGTAGCTCTTTTTATCTATTTATTATATTTTCAAAAATTGATAAATTAAAACTGACAGTGTTATATTGAACAAAGAAGATTATTAAGACAGTGAGCCAGAAGATAGGTGGCCTGTAGTTTTTATGGACAGTGACTGTTTTCAACAGATGGCCCATGACTCCACTGTAGCTAGCAGTTCAAGTGGCAGTTGCTCACATCATGACGTCACCAAGCTGTGGTGGTGTAGTGTATGTTACATCACAATGCTGCGAGCTGCCTGATGGACCCTGATGAGCACAGTTATGCCCAAAATTTTTTTTAAATATTGTTACATTGTGGGTCAATTGAAGACTGAGTTAAGTTTCAGTGTAATTTTCTACAAAAGTGCTAGCAACTGTTGTGAACCGAGCAACTGTTGATCAAGCTTTATTATTACACTGATTGCATGGAAGAAATATTAAGTGTATTTCTAACCTACTTTCTCCAATATAATGTAAATGAATAGATAAAATCTACTCATCGAGCGGCGACAGGGGAACACACACACAAAAGGATTTAACTTTTACAAGCTTTCGGAGCCAGTGGCTCCCTCTTCTTGCAGAAGAGTTGAAGGGGAAGGAAGAGGGGTGAAGGAAAAGGACTAGAGAGGTCTAAGGAAAGTTGCACAGTTTAGACAAGTCACCCAGAGCCCTGGGTCAAGGGCGACTTACCAGATGGGAGGAGGAGGAAAGACTTTCTCAAATGGGACAGTTAAGTGTTGATTCGAAAGCAGAGTAGTGCAAAACAATGTTGCTTGAAATGCGCAGATGGAACAGACAGTATAAGGAGTTAACATTAATTCAAATATGCAGAGTGTTCAGTTTGAGACACCTACTACTGAAATAAACACTATGGAGGACTGTTAAAAAATGAACTGAATATCAAGTTGGACACTAAAACACTAAAAGAGCTCAGCAAGTCATTAAGTTAGAAGAGCATATTGTTGACTCAAGTCAGAGAAAAAGTAAAAAAAAATTAATGAAAACAAATGAATTGAATCTACAACAAAGTTTAGGAGGGAAAGTAGATTGTGAAATAATTATTTAGTTGATGGTGAGCGATGAAGTAAATGAACAATTAAAAAAAGTCAATTAAGGAATTTATGAAACAAAAATTCCTGGAGGTGCCTAAACAAACACAACTGTAAGGCTTAATATTTTAGAACAAAATAAAGAGTTACATGAGGCAGCAATCTCAGATTCCATTTTTACGACATTAGAGAAATGAGGAAGTGATTTCAATGAACAAAAGGTACAAGAAAGTTTGAGTCATTTGTCACTACACCTCCTGACACAGAAGACAGAGGCGGGGTGTCAAAAACTGCGAAGAGTAAGCAAAACTAAAGACGAGTTTAGCAAGAAACTTGATGTAAACTGTAGGTTCCCATTTCAGTTACTAGAAGAACTTTTTCTGGTACATGGGACAAAATTAAAAATAATTTCTGAAATTTAAACCAGAAGGGAAGATTTGCCTACACAGCTTATAAGAATATTTTATAGATCACTAACTAGCTATTGAGAAGACACCAGCAATATAGATTTTCTTCTCTTTCACATAGAAGAGTATGCTGTATAAAGGAGTAGAGCACATTCTGAGGAGTTAACTTCTTGGAATGATTTCCAAGAGAAACATAATAAGAAATACTGGTTGTCAAGCACTCAAGAGAAGCCAGCACTTGAACAGCTGGACTCTCATTAATATAATAGCATTTGGGGAAGTTATAAGAAACATAATGAGTGACATTCAACTAGGTCTAAATATTTAGACAAGCCTGTAGAGGAAAGTAATTTAACAAAGATATTGGTTCATAGGCCGGCATTTCAAGTACAAAAGGAAATATGGTATTGTGGGTGGACAAATGTTAATAATTCTATATTCTGACATAACTGTCGTAAGGAGTGTGACCAAAGTATAACTTCAATGTTTATTTGACACTACAATAGTGAAGCCATAGTCACAGTACATATAATTTTTTCTTAAAAAAAAAGGCTACATTATCAGTTTCAAACAACTACATCGTCATTTCAAATGTAAAACATCAGTTGGAGAATATACAATGGGAATTATGACCATACATCTTACAAAAATTACAAGGAATAATGAGAACAGGCAACCGAGGCAATGGTGGCACAACCAATCCACTACAAGTTATGCCCATGCTTGCCCAAATGTTCATTCCATGTCCAAATGTAGAATAGATAAAAACTACACCAGGGTAAAAATTGCCAAGAATTATTGCTGTGTGTCCTGTTGGACAATCGTATGGCTGATAGAAATTCACAAGCCTGAAAATTAAACACATATATGTATATTTAATCATTGATATGATGTAAACTCCCATGAGAAAACACATGTAATAACCCCACCGTAAGTGTATCAAGCACAGCAAGCTTCCGTATGGAATGCAGAACATAATTTTACTATGTTCCGAAAAAAGAATTTCACTGTACTTTAATGAAGGACTGACACACTATTAACTTGCTAACATAACATTGTTCTATTTGTTTGTTAACCTATTCTGTCACTAGAGGGTATGAATGTAGTATAGAAACACAAGAAACAAAACAAGACCTACATAATGTACAATAACAGGCACCAGATGGCACCACTGTGCAGTCTTAACAATACTAGTCTCTAGTTGAAATATAAATAAAAACCGAACACTGGTATACAAGCAAAAAGATTGGTATACATTGTTTGGAGCTGTTCTACATTAGGACATTGAACGAACATTTGGGCACGCATGCGCACAACTTGTAGTGACTTGGTTATGCCACCACTGCCTCAGTTGCCTGGTCTTATTATTTCTCGTAACTTTTGTAAGATGTATGGTCAAAATTCCAATTGTATATTCTCCAACTGATGTTTTACATTTGAAAATGATGATGTAGTGCATTGAAACCAGTAATGTAACCCCCTTATTTACAGAAACAAAATTATATACTGTTATATACTGTTAGATATAGTGGGAATTAGTGAAGTTTGGTGGCAGGAGGAACAAGACTTTTGGCCAGGTGAATACAGGGTTATAACTACAAAATCAAATAGAGGTAATGCAGGAGTAGGTTTAATAATGAATAAAAAAATAGGCGTGCGGGTAAGCTACTACAAACAGCCTAGTGAATGCATTATTGTGGCCAGGATAGACATTAAGCCCACGCCTACTACAGTAGTACAATTTTATATGCCAACTAGCTTCCGCAGATGACGAAGAAATTGAAGAAATGTATGATGAAATAAAAGAAATTATTCAGATAGTGAAGGGAGATGAAAATTTAATAGTCATGGGTGACTGGAATTCGGTAGTAGGAAAAGGGAGAGAAGGAAACGTAGTAGGTGAATATGGATTGGAGGTAAGAAATGAAAGAGGAAGCCACCTGGTAGAATTTTGCACAAAGCACAACTTAATCGTAGCTAACACTTGGTTCAAGAATCATAAAAGAAGGTTGTACACATGGAAGAAACCTGGAGATACTGACAGGTTTCAGATAGATTATATAATGGTAAGACACAGATTTAGGAACCAGGTTTTAAATTGTAAGACATTTCCAGGGGCAGATGTGGATTCTGACCACAATCTATTGGTTATGAACTGTAGATTAAAACTGAAGAAACTGCAAAAAGGTAGGAATTTAAGGAGATGGGACCTGGATAAACTGACTAAACCAGAGGTTGTACAGAGTTTCAGGGAGAGCATAAGGGAACAATTGACAGCAATGGGGGAAAGAAGTACAGTAGAAGAACAATGGGTAGCTCTGAGGGATGAAGTAGTGAAGGCAGCAGAGGATCAAGTAGGTAAAAAGACGAGGGCTAGTAGAAATCCTTGGGTAACAGAAGATACATTGAATTTAATTGATGAAAGGAGAAAATATAAAAATGCAGTAAATGAAGCAGGCAAAAAGGAATACAAACGTCTCAAAAATTAGAACAGGAAGTGCAAATTGGCTAAGCAGGGATGGCTAGAGGACAAATGTAAGGATGTAGAGGCTTATCTCACTAGGGGTAAGACAGATACTGCCTACTGGAAAATTAAAGAGACCTTCAGAGAAAAGAGAACCACTTGTATGAATATCAAGAGCTCAGATGGAAACCCAGTTCTAACCAAAGAAGGGAAAGCAGAAAAGTGGAAGAAGTATACAGAGGGTCTATACAAGGGCGATGTACTTGAGGACAATATTATGGAAATTGAAGAGAATGTAGATGAAGATGAAATGGGAGATACAATACTGCGTGAAGAGTTTGACAGAACACTGAAAAACCTGAGCAGAAACTAGGCCCCGGGAGTACACAACATTCCATTAGAACTACTGACAGCCTTGGGAGAGCCAGTCCTGACAAAACTCTACCATCTGGTGAGCAAGATGTATGAGACAGGTGAAGTACCCTCAGACTTCAAGAAGAATATAATAATTCCAATCCCAAAGAAAGAAGGTGTTGACAGATGTGAAAATTACCGAACTATCAGTTTAATAAGTCACAGCTGCAAAATACTAACACGAATTCTTTACAGACGAATGGAAAAACTGGTAGAAGCCGACATTGGGGAAGATCAGTTTGGATTCCGTAGAAATATTGGAACACGTGAGGCAATACTGACCTTACGACGTATCTTAGAAGAAAGATTAAGGAAAGGCAAACCTACGTTTCTAGCATTTGTAGACTTAGAGAAAGCTTTTGACAATGTTGATTGGAATACTCTTTTTCAAATTCTGAAGGTGGCAGGGGTAAAATACAGGGAGCGAAAGGCTATTTACAATTTGTACAGAAACCAGATGGCAGTTATAAGAGTCGAGGGGTATGAAAGGGAAGCAGTGGTTGGGAAGGGAGTGATACAGGGTTGTAGCCTCTCCCCGATGTTATTCAATCTGTATATTGAGCAAGCAATAAAGGAAACAAAAGAAAAGTTAGGGTAGGTATTAAAATCCATGGAGAAGAAATAAAAACTTTGAAGTTCGCCGATGACATTGTAATTCTGTCAGAGACAGCAAAGGACTTGGAAGGGCAGTTGAATGGAATGGACAGTGTCTTGAAAGGAGGATATAAGATGAACATCAACAAAAGCAAAACGAGGATAATGGAATGTAGTCGAATTAAATCGGGTGATGCTGAGGGAATTAGATTAGGAAATGAGACACTTAAAGTAGTAAAGGAGTTTTGCTATTTGGGGAGCAAAACAACTGATGGTGGTCGAAGTAGAGAAGATATAAAATGTAGACTGGCAATGGTAAGGAAAACGTTTCTGAAGGAGAGAAATTTGTTAACATGGAGTATAGATTTAAGTGTCAGGAAGTCGTTTCTGAAAGTATTTGTATGGAGTGTAGCCATGTACGGAAGTGAAACATGGATGATAAATAGTTTAGACAAGAAGAGAATAGAAGCTTTCGAAATGTGGTGCTACAGAAGAACGCTGAAGATTAGATGGGTAGATCACATAACTAATGAGGAGGTATTGAATAGAATTGGGGAGAAGAGGAATTTGTGGTACAACTTGACGAGAAGAAGGGACCGGTTGGTAGGACATGTTCTGAGGCATCAAGGGATCACAAATTTAGCATTGGACGGCAGCGTGGAGGGTAAAAATTGTAGAGGGAGACCAAAAGATGAATACACTAAGCAGATTCAGAAGGATGTAGGTTGCAGTAGGTACTGGGAGATGCAGAAACTTGCACAGGATAGGGTAGCATGGACAGCTGCATCAAACCAGTCTCAGGACTGAAGACCACAACAACAACAACAACAACAACATACTGTGACCATGGATTCACTATTGTGGTGTCAAACATTTAAATGTTAATGAGGTATCAACATTCATAGACTGACTAGGTATGTGAAACAGAAATTGAGGACACTCAATTAGATCACAATAATAATGAAAATCATTATCCTACACGATTTCAACTGAAAAATGAAACCACGTACTGTAAAGTTAGGAAATAAAATAATAAAATGAAAAACTGAGGCTGTAATAAGAATGCATGTCCAAATAGGCCAACAAACAGATCTTTGTCACACCAGTTGTGGAAAACTATGCACGTTCTGAAGCACGAACCATGCTATCCATGAGTGGTTCATAGAGGAAGAGCAAACAAAGCCTGAGAAGGAACAAATGAAAACTATTGTAATGGGCAATTTTCTTGGGACAGAAATTGATATTCATTTACATACAGCTAGCGAAATATCACTAATGTAACAGGAATTGCTACCAGTAATGGTAAAAAATATGCATGTTCTATACTACCAGCATATTCCTTTAGTAGCTTCAACTGATATTATTGTAGAAGAAGAACATGAACAAGCTAAACAAAATTATAAAAAAATAATAAATTAAAATCACAAGAATTGGATAAATATTATGAGAAGGAAAGTTGCTAATCACCATAAAGCAGAGATGAGCGGAGATGCTGAGTTGCAGATAGGCACAACAAAAAGACTATCACACTTAGAGCTTTCGGCCAATGGCCTTCGTCAACAACACACCCACCCACACACACACACACACACACACACACACACACACACACACACACACAAACGCAACTGACACACACGGCTGCAGTCTCAGGCAACTGAAACCACACTGCAAGCAGCAGCACCAGTACATGATGAGAGTGGCAACTGGGTGGGGGTAAGGAGGAGGCTGGGGTGGGGAGGGACAGTATAGTGGGGATGGCAAACAGTGAAGTGCTGCAGCTTAGTGCAGGGCAGGGCAGGAGAGGTGGGGAGGAGGGGGGGGGGGGGGAGCCTGGGGGAAGTAGCAGAAAAGGAGAGAAATAAGTACCACCAAATTACCCATCTCTGGCTGCCACCCCTCCTTCCACAATGACCTCCACCTTTTCCAATTCTGCTAATCCTTAGCCCTCACCAACACAGTCCTGCAAAACCATATCAACCAAGCCCAAACCTTTTTGCAGTACCTTCTCTCCATCCACAAGATTCTCCTGCTATTCAATCCCAGATTCCTGGAACCCATAACACACACTGAAATGCTTGCCCTGCAGGAACTCGAGCAATATGCACAACGCCACCTCAAAAAGTCCTCCATCCTGCTCATTTCCTACTCCCACCTTGGAGTACCACTGTCCACCACCTCTACAACAACATCCAAACCTCCCCCATGCCAGCTCATAACTGAAAACCCTGTCTCACAGACCTACTACACTTACTCCGCCATCCCAAACTCCCTCCCACCACCACACAGAATCCAGAACCTAAATAGACCCGCAACACAGTCATGAACCTTTTCTCCAGAAGCCTTAGCCCCACAGAAGTATCAATCCTTTCCAAGGCCTCACCTTTTGCCCTAATCCCAAATTCAATGATGCAGGACTTGTTAAAGACCTTCTCTCCTTCTCCTGATCCATACAATGGAAAAACTTTTTCATCACCAACCCTACCAATCAGACTCAACCTAAGACCAATATTGAATGTTGCCTAATTCAGTTCACTCCTCCATCCAACTGTGATCCACCCTCACTGCCCCCAAACTGCTCCTTGTTAACTTTCCAGAATTTCTTAACCTCAAACCATGCCTCACCAGCATTCCCCAAATCCCTCAACATGCAGACTAACCTTACACATCAGCAGAAAGAACTGCAGTCTACCATCTAAAAACTGATCCTGACCTTATAATCCTACATGCAGACAAAGGCTCCACCACTGTTGTTCTGAACAGCAAGGATTACCTGACAGATGATGATGATGATGATGATGATGATGATGATGATGATTGGTTTGTGGGGCATTCAACTGTGTGGTCATCAGCACCCGTACAAAGTCCCAATTTTTTTTCACAGTCCAATTTTGCCACTCTCACGAATGATGATGATGATGATGATGATGATGATGATGACAACACAAACACCAAATCCCCAGGCAAAGAAAATCCCCAACCTGGCTCGAAATAGAACCTGGGACCCCATGATCCAGAGGCAGCAACGCTTAGCTGGCGGAAGGACTCTGCCAGCTGTCAGATACTTCCACCTACAAACCTTGCCATAGTGACCCCATTCCAGAAATCCAGCAGGATCTCCAGTCACTACTCAAATCCTTAGGCCCACCCCAGAACCTCACCCCGGAGTCCATATCTCTACTCACCCCTACCACTCCCTGCACTCTTACCTTCTACATGCTTCCTAAACTCTACAAACCTATCCGCTCAGGACGCCCAATTGTGGCCAGTTACTGTGCCCCACTGAGAGAATCTCTGCTCTCGTAGACCAACACCTTCAGCCTATTATCTGGAACCTACCCTTCATTTCCTCCATTGACTCTCCACAGTTCCTGACCCTTTACCACATGGTGCCCTGCTTGTCACTATTGATGCCACCTCCCTGTAAACTAACACCCCTAATGCCATGGCCTTATAGCTAATGAACACCACCTTTCCAAACATCTGACGGATTCCAAACCAACAACCTCCTTCCTAGTCACCATGACCAACTATATCCTTACTCACAATTACTTCTGTTTTGACGACATTACCTGCAAACAAATCTGGGGTATGGCTATAGGCACCCACATGGCACCATCCTATGCCAACCTATTCAAGGGCCATCAACAGGAATCCTCCTTAAAAACCCACAATCCTAAAGCGCTCACCTGATTCAGATTCATTGATGACATCTTTGCTATCTGGATTGAAGGTGAGGACACACTATTCACATTCTCCAGAACCTCAACAACTTCTCCCCCATTTACTTCACCTGGTCCTACTCAACACAGCAAGCCACCTTCCCAGATGTTGATCTCCTTCCCAGATGTTGATCTCCAACTCGAAGATGGCTACATCAGTACCTCCGTCCATATCAAACCTACTTATCACCAGCAATACCTCCAGTTAGACAGCTGCCACCCATTCCATACCAAGAAGTCCCTTCCGTACAGCCTAGCCACCCATGGTCGTCTCATCTGCAGTGACGAGCAGTGCCTTCTGAAATATACCGGGGGTCTCACAGAAGCCTTCACTGACTGTAATTATTCTCCCAATCCCATACAAAAACAAATCTCCCATGCCTTATCTTTCCAGTCTCCCACCACTTCCCAAAGTCCCACCATCTGGCCACAGAGGTACATTCCCCCATAACTCAGCACCACCCAGGACTGTAGCAACTGAATTACATTCTCTGCCAGGGCTTTGATTACCTCTTGTCATGTCCTGAAATGAGAGATGTCCTGCCCACTATCCTTCCCACCCCTCCCACAGTGGTATTCTACCGTACACTGAACCTACACAATATACTCGTCCATCCGTACACAACCCCTGCTCCCAGTCCCTTACCTCATGGCTCATACCCCTCTAATAGACCTTGATGCAAGACCTGTCCCATACATCCTCCCACCATCACCACCTACTCCAGTCCAGACACTAAAATCACCTATCCGATCAAAGGCAGGGCTACCTGTGAAACCTGTCATGTGGTCTACAAGCAAAGCTGCAACCATTGTGCTGCATTCTATTTAGGCATGACAACCAACAAGCAGTCTGTCCGCATGAATGGCCACCGACAAACTGTAGCCAAGAAACGAGGACCCTGTTGCTGAACATGCTGCCAAACATGATATCCTTCATTTCAATGACTGCTTCACAGCCTGTGCCATATGGATACTTCACACCAACACCAGCTTTTCTGAATTGCGCAGTTGGGAACTTTCCCTGCAATTCGTCCTACAGTCCTGTAACCCTCCTGGCCTCAACCTTTGCTAGTCACTGTCCTCACCCATCCAGCCCCTTCGCTGCTCCCATTCCAGCATTACACAGCCGTCATTCCACCACCACACCCGGTCTTTTTAATTTTTTTTATTTGTTTATTTTTATTTATTTCTCTCCTTTCCACTACTTCCCCCCACCACCTCTCGCCAGTCCTCCGCCTAACCTGCAGCACTTCACTGTCCGCCATCCCCACTGTACTATCCCGCCCCCTCCCCCTCCCCACCCCAGTCTCCTCCTTATCCCCACCCGTCGCCACTCCCATCATGCACTGGTGCTGCTGCTCGCAGACTGCAGTCATGTGTGTGAGCTGCGTGTGCATGTGCATGTGTGTGTATTGTTGACTAAGGCCACTGGTCAAAAGCTTTAAGTGTGAAAGTATTTTTGCTGTGCCTATCTGTGACTCATCCCCACTGTATGGTGAGTAGCAACCTTCCTTCTCATAATATTGTTACACTGCATCCTCGATTTTCCATTCTCTGAAGAACTGGATAAAGTAACAGAAGAATGGAAGAGTTCACTAGTAAATATTTTATTAAGACACAAGTACGTATTTCCTCTAAACAAGGTATAAGTACGGAGTATGGATGTAAATTTAAAGTAAAGAAAGATAATTTTTTTTTTCTGTAAACTCCTTGTATCTAAGAGCCTTCAAAATGTTGTTAGAGAAGAAATCTAAAAAATGATTGACAACGATACTATAGAATGTAGTCTTAGTGTCTATCATAATCCATTGTTAGCAGATTCAAAACCATATACAGCTTTCTCATTTGATGATAAACCTTGTCAATTTAAAGTATTACCCTTTGTGTTGACTATCTCTGCAGCAGTTATTATTTACGCTTTAGAGAAATCTTTGAGAAACAAATTGGTACAAGACTTGACGAACTATGTAGATGATTTACTAATAGTTTCTATGACCTAGGAAAATCATTTTAAGTAATTAATATGAACAGTAGGTCAGTTGGAGGGCGAGGAGATAATAATAAAACTTAAGGCCATATGACGGGCATTAATGAACTACAACCTGATCCAGAAAGCATACAAGCCATATAACACTGCCCTGAGAAAAAAAGTGAAACAATTACAATAATTTTAAGGTTTGGCTGGTTTCTCCAGAAGTTTTATAAAGAGAGAGGCCATGTATGATCCACAATTATTAAAACTATTGGAATACAAGGCTAAATCGGTTTGTGATGATGGCCAATCTGAAGCTTTTAGTAATTTTAGTAAGCCCTTCTGGAAGATAAAACTTCACATCACCTTAAAATGAATCAAGCATTCAAATTGGCCTGGATGCATCACAATATGGTTCGGCTCTGAACTGTTCTAAGGAGAATGGGATCCACAACACAGTGAACATTGAACCATAGTTTTTGGATAGATAAAAAATCTACTCACCAAGTAGCACTCAGAGAACATACATATAAAGCTACAGAAATCCACAAGATTTCAGAGCCAGTGGCACCTCTTTCTGGCAGAAGGGTTGATGGGTGAGGAAAAGGACTGGTGAGTTTTAGGAAATTGAGAGAGTTCAGAAAAGTTGCCCATGAGGTCAAGTCAGTGGAAGATAGGGTAATACACAATACACAAGACAGAGATTACTGCCAAAACACGATGCACAAGATAATAAGAGCAGAAAGCTTACAGAGTGAAGGAAGGAGTAGTTACTGTGAAGAAATGTTGATACTAAACAAACTGACTTAAATTAAAGCCAAGTGGGTGGTGAGAACCAAGGACATGTTATAGTGTCAATTCCCACCTGTAGAGTTCTGAGAAACTGGTGGTTGGTAGAAGGATCCAGATGGCATATGTGGTGAAATAGCCACTGAGGTTATGACTGTCATGTTACAGAGCAAGCTCTGCAACAGGATATTGTGTTGCCAGTATACAACCTCTGCCTATGCCCATTCCTGCTAATGAAAAATTTGGTAGTAGTCATGCCCATTAAAAGGCCAAACAGTCATTACGCAATAGCTGGTATATGACATGGGTCATTTAACAGGTGGCTCTTCCTTTGATAAGACATTTTGTCAGTTACAGGGATGGTACAGGTGATGGTATGAGGGTGCCTAGGGAAAGTCTCCACTGGGGGGGATGGTCACAGGTGTAGGAGCCACAGGATGCGGAAATGGATGCAGAAGAAACATAGTGTCTGACAAGGATACGTGGAGATTTCGCAGGTGATGAAAAGCTATTGTAGGTGTAGTGGACCAAATGGACCTCATTTCAGAGGAAAATACATTTGCCTTGAATGCCAAGACTATATGGTAGGGAACATTTGACATGTAAAGGATGACAACTGTCAAAAAGCAAATACTGTTGTTTGTTAATAGTGAACAGAAGTGCATAGCTGACTGTCAGTGAGGATGAGGTCAACATCTCGGGAAGTGAGGGGATTTGGAATTGGACCATGTAAAATGTAACTGGAATAATTACATATGGCACAGATGTCATCAATATATCTAACCCAAACTTGGGGCTGAAGATTAATGGATCCCAAGAAAGCTCCCCCCCCCCCCCCCGCCCCCCTGCTGCCCTCCCCATCCCCAAGCAACTCACGAAAAGATTGAAATAGGAAAGAGCCACCCTGAATCCCACATGACTGTCCCCTGATCTGTTTGTATGTCTGCCCCTTGAAGGTAAAGCAGTAGTTGGTAAGTATAAAGTTGATTACGGTGAGAAAGGTGAACAGTAAGGGTGTCATACGTTTGATATATCTCAGTGCTGACTGAGGAAAAGCTCAGCAGCAGACAGACCATGTACATGGGGGATGTTGGTATAGAGGGAGGTGGCATCAATGGTGACAAGCAAAGTGTGTGGTGGGACTAGGCTGGGCACAGATCTCAGAGGATCTAGGAAATGGTTGGTGGCTTTAACATGGGAGGGAAGTCATTGTACTACATGTTGCAGGTGATTATCAACAGAGGCAGATTTAAGTTCAATGGCTGCTTTGAAGCCAGTGAGTAAGAGACAGCTAGGATGATTGGGTTCGTGGATCTTAGGAAGAAGGTAAAAGGTGGTGGTGTGTGGTTTGGGTGGAATAAGAAGTTCTATGGATTGAGGTGTTAGTCCTCGTGAGGGGCTGGAGATTTTAAGGAGGGACTGCAGGTCAGTTCACTTGGTGCCTACATTTCTGAGAATTTCAGGTCTGGGGAGGAAGATTATATCATAAGAAGCTCTGAGAAAATAACAGTGATTTGGAGGGATGGGAACTGAGTACCTCCCTTGGCTTTCAAATATAAGCCCAGTGAAATAAAATTCCAATGTTAGGTTAAAACCACAGAATTCCCTGACATTTTACAAAATTCTGAAATTCCCTGATGTGTCCCTGATTTTTTCAAGGAAAAATATAATTTCCTGAGAATTCCAGGTTTTCCAGAAGAATCGTCACCTTGGTTTGTATCACAAGGATGGTGTCTTGATGGCAGAGCTACATGCAGAGGTATCCAACAGCTGGCACGGATCCTCACTTACATACTCCCATCAGTCAAGTACCACAGTGGTAGATCCATTGTCTGCTGGGAGGATAATGATAGAGTTATCAGCTTTTAGGGAATGAAGGACAGTATTTCTGCAGAGGAGAGTTTAGAGTTACGTTGCAGACCCCTGTGACCATCCCCACTGTAAGACTTGCCCTATGCACTCGCCAACCAACGTCCGCCTATACCAACCTTGTAACTGGCAAAAAATACACTATCAAAGGGATATCCATCTGTGAAGTAACATGCCATATACCAGCTGTTATGTAAACACTATTCAGCCTTTTACATTGGCATGACTACCACCAAGTTTTCCATTAGGATGAATGAGCTTAGGAAGAGGGAATATACTGGCAACACACAATATCCTTTAGCAGAGAATCCATCTTCTTCAGTCTCAGCATTTCTTCATAGTAACTATTCCTTTCTTCAATCCCTTTCAATTTTCTATATCTTTCATTTTCTGACTTCTCTATTTTTGTCCCCTCCCCCCTTGCCCTCCCACCTCTATCACATACAATGCACTTAGCTTTCCGCTCTTATCATCTTGTGCACAATGTTTTGGCAGCAATCTCTTTCTTCCACCTTTAAACTCTCAGGCTTTCATATCTTGTCCAGTGAAATCCCCAAGAATCAGGCCTTCCTTCACATCCCACCTGGTAAGTCTCCACTGGCCTGGGGTTCTGGGTGACTTTTCCAAACTCTCCCCATTTCCTAAACTTCACCAATCCTTTTCCTTCACCCTCTTTGATCCCCTTCAACCCTTCTGCCAGAAAAAGGAGCCACTAGCTCCAAAAGCTTTCAAATTTTAACATCTTTATATTGTGTTTGCCTGCTGTCGTTCGGTGAATAGATTTTTTATCAATCCAATTACATTATATTTTTTTAAAACTGACTATTTTCATGATATTCTGAACCATAAATTATGCTAGTCATTGTCTTATTAAGCATGAGCTGAATTACTCAGTGATTGAGAAAGAACTTCTAACTATAGTGTGGAGTCTACAAAACTTTTAGACTAACACTGGGCTCAAAAATATTACACATACACATCATCAGGCATTAGCATAGTTAATGGAGAGTAAATTATTATACGGTTGATTAATGAAATGGATTTTATTTTTACAAGATTTTAAATCAGAAATTAATTATGTTAAATTTTCACCTAACACAATTTTGGATGCACTTTTGCCATTGCCATTAGGTATGAATCATGAGCATAGAACTGAAGGCTCTGGAGCCTTATTTAGCAGTAATTTTATGTCAATAAGTTATTGTAACAATAAAGTGTGATAGCTCAATAAGTAAGAGAAGATATCAGGTCTGATGAACATTTTAGACCAACTGTTACATCTTGGAACCAGGAAACATTGTCTCTAAGAGATAAAACAAAGTAGTTAAACAACGGAAAATCGAGGCCGGAATAATGACAATATTATGAAAAAGATAGTTGCTCTCACCATATAGCACAGATGCTGAGTCACAGATAGACACAACCAAACAACAGTCAAAATAAATTTTTGCTCAACACACACACACACACACACACACACACACACACACACACTGGCTTGGCTGCAAAGGCAAGAAGTCCGGTTTGGCCTAAAGCTTTGTTTGGCAGTATTTTAGATGTGCCTATCTGTGATGTAGCATCTCTGCTATATGGTGACTACAAGGAGTACTACAGAAGTTTTGCAATATGATGCAACAATAAGCTGCAGGAGGCTTATTGCTGCTGTATTCTGAGAATACTTCATACTTGCATTGTAGCCGATGTGTCAAGTCTGTGGGCACAATCAATCACTAGCAGGGTTAGTTTGAAAGGCTTGCTATGGGGTCATAGTCGCAAAGTGAGATTCAGGCAGTTTTGCAGTACAGCTTTGCACGTGGTTTAAACATGACCAGTGCTTTGAAGAAATGACTCTTGCACTCCGTGATGTGTGTCTACATTGTATTCATGTGGTACAGAGAATTACAAAGAGGAAATTTTACTCTGAAGGACACTCAGAGGACGGGAAGGCCACAATCATTAGTTATGGAGGAAAACATTGATGCTGTAAGGAAAATGCATGATGAAGACAGGTGAGTGACCTAAAATCAGATAGAGGATCTTAGGGCTAAATGCACCAGCAATTAGTATGATTCTGCATGATCATTTGCAAGTAAAGAAACTTTGTTGTCTCTGGGTGCCACACAGACTGACAGACAGGCAGATGACGTGACATGTGACTTGATGCCGGGAGATGTTAAGGAAGTTTTCTAGGGGGCCATTTCAATATGTGGAATAACACTGTGACAGGTTACGAGACTTGGCTGTACTATTATGAAAAGCTGACTGGTACTCAAAACAAAGTTTGGGTCTTTGAAGAAGACGATACACCAGTAGAGGAGAAAAGATGGCTGTCTTTCTTTTTTTCTTGTTTTTACGTTTTTTTCCAAATCGAGTAAGATTGTAGACCATGTAGTTTTGGACACACACAAGACAGTCACAGCTATGTGGTACACTGAGCAATGCCTGACCAAAGTCATCAAATCTTTTAAGAGCCTGTGACCGAAGTCAGGAATGGACACTTGGTTCCTCCATCATGACAACACTCCAGCTTACCACACCAAAACAAGCACTGTATATTTGCAGAGTACAGAGCTGAAACTTCTTGAGCACCCTTCTTATAGTCCAGACCTTGCTCCTTGTGACTTTGCACTGTGAAAATGAAGCTGAAAGGAGTGCAGTTTTCAAGTGATGAGGACCTCCAGAGGGCTTGGAACAATGAGTGTGCCTTACTCCCTACAGAAACTTGGGAGAACTGGTTTAGGGATTAGTTTCAGAGGATGGAGAGGTGTATTCAATGTGGCAGAAATTACTTTGAAAAAATTAAATAAATAAAGCTGTATTGCAAATCTTTCCTAGTACCCTTCATAGAAACTATCCTTTTCTTTTTTCTTTTGAGCCATCAGTCTTCTGACTGGTTTGGAGAGACCCGCCATGAATTTCTCTCCTGTGCAAACCCTTCATCTCAGAGCAGCATTTGCTACCTAAGTCCTCAGTTACCTGCTGGGAGTATTCTGATCTCTGCCTTCCTCTACAGTTTTTGCCCTCTACAGCTCCCTCTAGTACCTTGGAAGTCAGTCCTTGATGTCTTAACAGATGTCCTATCATCCTGTCCCTACTCCTTGTCAGTATTTTCCACATACTTCTTTCCTCTCCGATTCTGTGCAGAGCCTCCTCATTCCGTACCTTATCAGTCCACCTAATTTTCAACATTCGTCTGTAGCACCACATCTCAAATGCTTCAATTCTTTTCTGTTCCAGTTTTCTTACAGTCCATGTTTCACTACCATACAACGCTGTGCTCCAAACATATATTCTCAGAAATTTCTTCCCCAAATTAAGGCCTCTGGACTTCTTTTGGCCAGGAAGCTCATTTTGCCAGTGCTGGTCTGCTTTGGATGTCCTCCTCGCTCCGTTCGTCACTGGTAATTTTACTGCCTAGCAGAAATCCTTAACTTCACCTACTTCATGACATAAGACCTGATGTTAAGTTTCTTACAAAAATAAGTAAAATGTGCTCGCGTATTTCCTTCGTTCTCAAAAATGACTGGGCCTGTAGTCCCCTTACAGTTAATGCAAAGTCATTGTTCCATCACTTCTATTTCCATTCCTTACAAGCTTTTACCACCAGCACATAGCTGCTAGTGTCTCTTTGTGGTTCAAAACTGTTTACTCAATATTTACTCCTATTATACAATTAAACTCAAATTTTGTGTGCATCTACAAAAATGACTGCAACAGAACTCTTCTGCAGGGCAAAGTTAAAGCAGCAGCCACAAAATGACAGATAGACCAATAGTCCCACTCAAACTCAATAACAAGTCATTAATTTCTGAATATTTCGAAATGTAATTTGTTTTCTTAAAAATTATAAATTTTATTTTTTAAATTGTTTTCTTACAAAATGAAGTTTCACATTTGCTCCATACAAAAGTACTCCTTTGAGTATTAACATTCTTTTTCAAATATACCTTATGAGTACATGACGAAAGGAGAGGACAGGAAAGGAAGGAAGAAAGACGAGGCTATAATGTCTCAAGAAAAGGTAAGGAATTTGTCCATATTGTTTTCAGAGGAACCACCAAAACTGATTTGTGGAAATTGCTGACAGCCTAGGTCTGGATGGCCTAATCAGGATTTGAACTCTGCTGCTTCCAACTGACAATCCAAGCACACAAATAAACATTGTAGTTATGTACTATATTAACCCCTCCCTGGCAGCATGTCACAGTTTTAGAATTTCCATCTACATTTTACATGCTGACAGCACCCTATTCGTGTTTGTTAACCTTTGTATTTGCATCAACGGACTGTGTTTCATGGTGGTCTCATAGCAGGTAGGTCAATTTTTTTTATGGAGCAATACTTTTAAGGCCATAGACTACTTATGACACAAATTTTTAGATTTCTCTTCCCCCAGTCAAGAACACAACACACATGTATGTAATACGAGGTAGAACATAAATTACATGGCTGAAGTAATGTCCACTATATGCAACAAACTTTTGACCCACATGCAGCAAATAACAGCCACATCAATAAACACAGGTTGTCCTGCATATAAAATAAGGTGTAAAAGAGGGATATTAAATATATAAGCATGATATTTCATTATTTAGTACACTATTTTTATACTACGATGTATTATATGTGGCTATGTTGTGTGGAAAGTCTGTTTAATATGACATGTTGCATAATACTCCATTGTGATCATTGTATACCTTCATTTTTCTACTCTTAATGCCATATATAGACTAAATTTGATAAAGAACACTGCCACTTAAAACTGAAATTAAAAATTAATTGATGTATCATCATAACCAGAAAAACAGAATTACTTCACTTAATATCTAGGAAAGGCACTCGTAATAAGAAACAATTAAATACACTCCTATTTAAGATTAACCTAGAGAATAAATGAAAGAATGACACTTATATTTACATACTGATATGAAAATGTATAAATTCACTCACATCATGGTGAGCAAGGAGATCTTGTAAGTCATTTGGCTGTTCAATTCTTACAAGTGGTCTAATAACATTTGTCAAGAAACGTGCCATATTTGCTGCATGTTTTGGCCCTCTATATTGTATTCCTTTTGCATGCTGTGTGTAAGCTATGAATACTGGAAAGTGTACCAATTTTGTGAAATACTGACGGCATTCACTTCGAGGTTGCCAACAGTTGATTGCAGCAAAGTACACCTGCAAAGTGAGCCAATATTTGAATAATTACAATTGATGTGTGGATTATGACTGATAGAGGAACCTAGGATAAAAGCCAAACAAAAAATCACTTGATGTTATTAAATTATCTTCCGATGTAAAAAAAATATTATAAGAATAATGAATCAAAATCAATAGTAATAATCATAAATTTACTTAACATGTTAAATATTCAGTTTTTAGATATCATAAAATAACACTCGTTAAGAACCCTGAGATAACATTCTGTCATCCTCAAAGAACAACATATGTAGAATAACATAGAAGGAAGCCATCACACAACATAGTAAATAAGAATGAACAACTTTAAGTTTCATGTGTTACCATTCTATTTCCCCTTACAAAAACATACAAGTGAAAGATTACTTTTTGCCAAGAGTTCCAATATCCAAATAACTTATGGCGTTCCAGCCAGGTGACATCATTAATGACTGTCACACAGCTACATTCCCATAACATTTTATATGCCTGCAAAAACTCAAGTTTAAGTTATAATATTATTTTACATTCACCTACAGATGGAATAAAGAGACCATTAACTGTATCAAACAGAGAGGCAGGCACTATTAAAACCAATATATTTGCTTGTATTGTAATTTGTTTTATCATTTATCACTGTCAGATTATAATATTTCATAATTAAAAAATTCTGTTGTACTGTACTTAAATGAAATGTGTATCTTTGATTCCTTTCCATTTCCCAGAACATATTTATCTATTGATTTATTTAATACAGGCAGTGTAATGTAATGTACAGTGTATTGTTGCAATTCACACACTTGTTACCCACTACCATATTTGTTACCATATTTGTACGAGGGTCATTCAATAAGTAATGTCCCACATTTTTTTTCTCAGAACATATTTATTGTTAAGAGTCAGCATTTGGTGACAATATACATCAACAGGTCTTGTTCATGTCCTATTTTTCTACACAGTCACCATCACAATTCAGCATGTGTGGAGCAGTGGCTCTGACAGGAGATCCAGAGCTTGGCTGATCATGGAGCTCTGTTTCTGCATTTCCTGAGGCTGCAACTTTCTTTACCCATTGCCCAACTACACTCCTATCAATTGCAGCACTGCCATACTTTGCACACAAATGTTTATGGATGTTCACCACGGTTTCTTTTTCTGCACACAAGAATTCAATAACAGCATGCTGCTTGTAACACGAGCTGTATGTAGACACTATTTTGACGCTGTACTAAGGCTCTGCCATCTGCCAGAATAGTTTGAAACTTCATTGGTGCACAGAACAAACATCAAATGTGAAGCACTAACAAGGATGTTTGTCTATGCGTATTAATGCATTTTTAAAAAAATGTGGGGCATTAATTATTGAATGACCCTAGTAAAATCATTTTCATTAAACATTTTTCACACTTGCATCATCTACAAATACAACAAAAACAATATTTTTATCAATACAAATACAAACAGAGGATGATGAACATTAGAATATCAACCATATGTTTTTTCACTGATAAGCTCTACTACTTTAAAGAACTACACTAAAGAATATCAAATGACACTTACTATGACAAAGGGGAAGTGCACTGTGCTACAAATACATTGCCTGATGAAAAAAGTGAAGGATAAATACAGGGAGGAGGAAACAAAATGAAACTTCATGAGTTGAAAGGGGCTGTGATGTTATTTAGTGATTATTAATTCAAGTCAAATTTACAAAGAACTTGGCAATATGAATTCACTTATTACTATGAGGTTGCATCTCCTGTGGCCTGGATGCATGCACAAATGCAATTGGAAAAAGTTTCATAAAGCCACTGTACCTTCTACTGTAGCAAACTGGACCACACAACTATTGTTCTTGATACTCTGGATACTGGCAGTGGGATGGAGTTGACATCTGAGGTGGTCCTACTCGTTCTACTAGGGATAGGTGCGGGGCTCTTTTCGGACACAAGGCTATCTCAATATCATGCACACAGTTCATAGAGACACATGCCATGGGCAAGCATTATCCTGTTGAAAAATGGCACCACAGTACTGCCACATGAGCAGCAAGATAAAATGACACACAATGTCTGTGACGTCCCATTGTATCGTCAGAGATTCCTCAATTACAGCCACCCATGACCCGATGGCTCCCCACTGCATTACACCAGAGGTAACACCATTGTGCCTCTCTAAAACATCGGAAGAATGGGACCTCTCCTCAGGTCGCCACCATATTCACTGACAATGGTCATCCAGAGTAGTGCTGAGCCATGAATCATCAATGAATACAATGTGATGCCATTCACCAGTAGTCCACACTTACTGATCAAGGCATCACTCCAAGTGCAGCCATTTGTGTTGCAGAAGCATGCACATGTGGTGGTAATCCCTAGTTTGGCTGCTGCTAGATTCTGCCCAATGGTGCAGAACAACACAAAATGTTGCAGGGAGTCCATTACTTGATCTCTGATGACAGGCACAGATGTGAAGGAGTACTACATGCTTGGTGGACAATACAGGGATATTCCCTTACGGTGCTTAGAAGACGTCAACTGCAACTTTGACAACAAGTATGCCTGTCCTCAGTTTCCAATACTGCCCAACATCGGGTTAATGTTACATCTGAATGCTGCACAAATCACGATACTGCACAATTCGACTAGTTGGTTTTTAAACTTATTATGCGTTGATAATGATGTGTCTCACGATTATGTGCCTTGTTTTTCACAGTGATCACTCAACATCTGAGTTTGTTCACACTTCTTACATACTCTGCAAGGCCTGGTAATAACACGAACAACACTACTGCACTTTGATGACCAACCTACCTGTCACAGAGAGTTGTGACTCTAATCCTTTACATACCCACCGATGATGTGCATGAAATTACACTGAGATTCAACCATGTCTTCTGTGTATTTCACTGTTTTGACAGGCAATGTATTTCTGTTGATATACTGATGTTAGTCTCAACAATTCCACAGAACACCCACTGGAAATTTAATATACATTCTGAAGTTCTTTTGCATTCATAATGTGTTAGCATGGAATTTTGCAAAAGGAAGGTTTCTACAGGTTTAGTATGAAAACCTTTCTTCTTGTTCTTGTTACAAATCTCCCCCCCCCCCCCCCACCCCACCCAACCCCACCACCATGATAACAGAGATTCTGATACTATCTCTCTAATCATCTACATATTTTCCCTATACCATTTTTATATCTTGCAACTTCTCTTGTACACTTCTGTTAGATCATTTATCTTGTGTGTAGCCACTCCCTTTTTTGCCCACACAGTCCATCTTTCACAGACTTACATTTCCAGCTGCATTTGGTCCTCCTCTAAACTCTTAAATTTCACTGTTCTTTCTGCCACTTTTGACTTATTTAGCTTCTCAAATATGGTCCATAGTAGCCAACATCTGATAGTTTGTTCCCTGCTGATTGTGTTTTGCTATCCCCTACTGACTTATGAATGTGGATGACAAGTGTAACATTTTCACCAGCTATTACTTCTCTTTTTCAGGTGAACACACACTTAATAGAATGATTTTTAAGGGCTGTGCTGCTGCCACCTCATACACTTTTTTTTCAAATTTTTTGTTGAGTTTTGCACTGGGTGCCTTACATTTATATAAACTTCTTCCACTACTTTCAACATTGCATCCCATTTTTGTTAGATCAGCATCTGGTAATATTAACTCAGCATGCATTCATTTATTCACATTTTGTGTCCTATAAATCCCATCATGAAGGAGAACCTTCAAGGGAGTGGAACACGTCAAGTTGCACAGCATTAATTAACTGACAGTTATAATAACAATGAAAGACAAATCAAAAGATGGAAATTGGACAAACCTGTCGGTAGTAAAACTGAGTGATGGTCTTAAACTGGTCACGTAATACTTGACTTTCGGCATCCCATGGAGCGTAGTACATTACGAAAGAGACATCACATTCAGCAATCCGTTGAAAAGCTGACATTAAGTTTCCCTGGAAGAAGTCAGCAACTAGCGAAGTACGTGGAAAAAATGGTACTGCTGGAGGACTTTTTGAAATTTTTGGAGGCCTGTAAAACAAATTAATAAAGATCAAAAGAATTTTTTTCTGCAAGGATACATACTTTCAAATATATTTATTTATTAAGTTGAAGATTCTACTATACTGTTATAGAAAAACTAGCTATTACAGTATTAAAGTAAACTATAACACTGACTGAAAAAACTGCAATACCAAAAAAATCATTCATGTACAGTAATGATATTTCGGGAATACATCTGTCTGGGTAACATATTTAAGTGATTAACATTGCAAGACGACAAGTTAATGTAAGCACAATATAAGCCATTGCAAATGTGAAATGCTGAGAGATTGATAACAGGTGTAACCACCAGAAGATTAAATGCAAGCATCAACACATGCATGCATTGTGAGTGTACAAGTGCTGGACGTCAGTTTGTGGGATGGAGTTCTGTGTCTATTGTACTTGGTCAGTCAATAAAGGGACAGTTAATGCTGTTTGTGGATGACACTGTAGTTGTCGTCCAATGACGTCCAATATGTGCTCAATTGGAGACAAATCTGGTGATCGAGCAGGACAAGGCAACATGTCGATAATCTGTGTAGCATGTTGGGTTACAATGGTGGCATGATGGCAAATGTTATTTTGTTGCAAAACACCCCACAGAATGCTGTTCATGAATGGCAGCACAATAGGTCTAATCACCAGACTGATGTATAGATTTGCAGTCAGGGTGTGTGGGATAACCGTGACAGAGCTCTTGCTGTCTTGCAAAATTGCACCCCATACCATAACTCCAGGTGAAAGTCCAGTATGTCTGACATGTAGACAGTCTGGCTATAGGCCCTCAACAGGCCTCCTCCTAAACAACACGCAGTCATCATTGGCACTGAGGTAGAGGCAGCTTTCTTTGGAAACACAACAGAGCTCCACCATACCCTCCAACAAGTTACAGGGCATCTGGCTCAGAGCCGTCCTTGAAGTAACCTATTTGTAACAGTTCGTTGTATTGTGGTGCCAACTGCTGCTCAAACTGCTGCTGCGAACACAATATGATGCATCAGGGCTATACACCAAACACAATGGTCTTCCCTCCTGGTAGTGCCACGTAGCTGTAAGGAGCCTGGTCGTCTTGTGAGTGTACATTCTCGTGATCACCTCTGCCAGCAATGATGTACAGTGGCTACATTCCTGTCAAGTCTTCCAGCAAAATCACAGAAGGTACATCCAGCTCCTTGTAGCCCTGTTACTTGACCTCGCCGAAACTCAGTGAAGTGCTGATAATGGTGTCTTTGTCACCGTAACGGTATTATTGATGAACATCAACTCACCATGTCCAAACTCAATAACAACAAACCCTCACAACTGTTACAGTGCAGATTTAAAGCAAATCTAATTTGCACCTTCATAGGGGTGCTGTTAGCCTCATTATTACATGACTGACATGAAAACTGAATAAATATCATCTTTCAAAAACACGCCTACCATCTTTCATTTATGTCACACAATTCCTTCTTGGTGTTCTGATTTCTTTTTCCGTCAGTGTAGTTTATAATGAACTGCATGGCAGTTACATTTACAATAAGACAATAGACTTAGTAGGTAGAGTAGGAAAGAAGACCAACTGTGTCACACTGAAAGATGGAGAAAATAACAAATGATGGTAATATATAATATATTGTCAAAATCTAAATTAAGTTCACATACAGGATAGAGAAGCATGGAGAGCTGCATCAAACCAGTCTCAGGACTGAAGACCACAACAACAACACTAAAAAAAGGAAACCAAAATGCAATAAACCGAAGAGGAACTTCGATCCCCACCAATTAATTAGTAATGATAAATATAGAGAAGTCACACAAAACATAAAACTGACAGATAATTTAGAAGAACTGGTTCAAATTCTTAGGCAACAAGTAGAAAATGTAGCCCCATTGAACCTACGTAAAAGACATGTCTGGTGGAACTCAGAATGTGACAAAATTCACGAAGAAAGACATCATGCGTGGTCAAAATTTCAAACACACAAAACAGAAGAAAATGCAACCAACTTCAAAAATATCATGAAAAAGTTCACACAAATTATCAGGCAAACCAAGAGACAATCACAGAAAGATCTAATCAACTGAGTAGAAGAAAATTACCATAAAACCAATTCCAGAGACTTTTACAAAATCTTTGGAAGACAATTACAAAAATTTGCCCCTCCCACATTAATGCTGAAAAGGGAAGATGGAAAAATGGCACATAATGACAAGGAAAATGCTGAAATCATGGCAAAAGCATTTAGTAAACTTTTGAATTGTGAAGAACCCCAGGAACTTTTAGCAATTAATACACACACATCCATCAAGATGCCACCTGATCTCATAAATCCTCCCACAATCCAAGAGGTGGAAACGGCACTCAGAGAGATGAAAAATTATAAGGCATGTGGAGAAGACCAAGTTTTTGCAGAAATGTGGAAATATGCCAGTGATACAGTTCTAACATCCTTACACATAGCCCTAACAAAAATCTGGATAGCAGAAAAGTTTCCCGAACATTGGACCACAGCCATAATCCACCCACTCCACAAAAAAGGAGATAAAAGCAACCCAGATAATTACAGAGGTATTTCTCTCTTAGACTGCACATACAAGATCTTCTCCAGAATCCTATAAAAGAGGATCAAAGAGCAACTAGAGGAAGAATTAGGTGAATTCCAAGGAGACTTTAGACCTTGGAGAAGCTGTGCAACAGATCATCACTTTAAAATTAGCCATGGCATATTGCAAGAAACGAAATAAACCTCTTGTAATAACCTTCGTGGACTTTAAAAAAGCATATGACTGTATCCATAGACCTTCAATGTTAAAAATCTTAAGAAATTTCGGGCTCCATACAAAATTAATCAAATTGATAGAACTCACCTTAACCAACACTGTATCAAAAGTCAAGTTCAGGGGGGAATTTTCTGAGCCAGAGATTGAATGACACCCCCTGCTGTTCACTGTGCTTTAGAATACATAATGAGGGAATGGTACAAGATTAACCCAAAGAACATCCAAATTGGAAGACCCAAAGACAACACAAGTTTAAATTGTCTAGGATTTGCTGATGACCTTGCTCTCTTGTCCAACAGTATTGAGGAAACTAAACAACAAGTTATCTCACTACAGGAAAAAGCACAGAAAATTGGTCTTGGAGTATCCTTAGAAAAAACATTCATCATGTTAACTGACCCACCACTCATAAACAAAATTGCCATAGGAAACCAAAAAATGAAAATTGTAGATAAATATAAATATCTGGGAGAAATCATAACATATAACCTCAATGAAAAGCCAACAGGGCATAACAGAATAAACAAATTGACCAGAGAACAATATATCATCAAGAACACCCACAACAAAAAGAGCCTGTCAATTGCAACACAATTAAAACACTATAAAACAGTCACTCAACCAGAAATAGCATACGCAAGTGAAACCATCTTCAAAACAACTAACACTGCACAAATAGACAAAATACTCAAAATACAAAAAAGAATCACCAGAACGTGCATCAACACATTGTACCAGAAAGATGGACACTGGAGAGTAGCTACAAATGAAACAGTCAACAAGGAAACAGAACCAGTAACGAGTACAATCAGGAAGAAACACATTTCATTTTTTGGACATCCAATCAGAACACCAGAGAACAGGATCATCAGGAGAATAACAGAAAAATTGTGGAATAGTAAGTGAAACATTAAGTGGATTACAGAAATCAAGGAAGATATGGATGAGCTACAGATTACAATGGAAGACCTAAGAAACAAAACTGTCAAAATCAGGCAGGCAAACAAACCAGACTGCAAATGAGAATCAACAAACAGACAATAGGAAGGGCGATTTCCAATGAAGAAAGAAGGATGAGATTCAAGAGAATGAAAAAGTACTGCGCTGACAGGAAACTGAAAAATTCTTTGTATAAAGTTGGCTAGAGTGATCCAATGAAGGCCATAAAATGTAAATAATAATAATAATAATAATAATAATAATAATAATAATACTCACAATTGGAAAGTCCCTGGAAAAGATAAAATAGCAAATTTCTGGCTAAAGAAGTTCACCTCAACACATTCACATCTAACTAAATTATTTAACAGTTACATTGCAGACCCATAAACATTCCCTGATACACTTACACATGGAATAACTTATCTGAAACCTAAAGATCAAGCAGACACAGCAAACCCAGCTAAATATCGCCCCATAACATGCCTACCAACAATATACAAAATATTAACTTCAGTCATTACACAGAAATTATTGACACATACAACACAAAACAAAATTATAAATGAAGAACAAAAAGGCTGTTGCAAAGGAGCATGAAGATGTAAAGAGCAACTGTTAATAGATGCAGAGGTGACATATCAAGCTAAAACTAAACAAAGGTCGCTACACTATGCATACATTGATTACCAAAAAGCTTTTGATAGTGTACCCCACTCGTGGTTACTACAAATATTGGAAATATACAAAGTAGATCCTAAATTGATACAGTTCCTAAACATAGTAATGAAAAACTGGAAAACCACACTTAATATCCAAATAAATTCAAATATCATCACATCACAGCCAATACAGATTAAGCGTGGAATATACCAAGGAGACTCATTAAGTTCTTTCTGGTTCTGCCTTGCTCTGAACCCACTATCCAACATGCTAAATAATACAAATTATGGATACAATATTACTGGAACATACCCACACAAAATCACACATTTGCTATACATGGATGATATAAAACTACTGGCAGCAACAAATCAACAACTCAACCAATTACTAAAGATAATAGAAGTATTCAGCAATGATATAAATATGGCTTTTGGAACAGACAAATGTAAGAAAAATAGCATAGTCAAGGGAACACACACTAAACAAGAAGATTACATAATGGATAACCACAGCGACTGCATAGAAGCAATGGAAAAAACAGATGCCTATAAATACCTAGGATACAGACAAAAGATAGGAATAGATAATACAAATATTAAAGAAGAACTAAAAGAAAAATATAGACAAAGACTAACAAAAATACTGAAAACAGAATTGACAGCAAGAAACAAGACAAAAGCTATAAATACTTACGCTATACCAATATTGACCTACTCATTTGGAGTAGTGAAATGGAGTAACACAGACCTAGAAGCACTCAATACACTTACACGATCACAATGCCACAAATACAGAATACATCACATACATTCAGCAACAGAAAGATTGACATTAAGCAGAAAGGAAGGAGGAAGGGGATTTATTGACATAAAAAACCTACATTATGGACAGGTAGACAATTTAAGAAAATTCTTTATAGAACGAGCAGAAACTAGCAAAATACACAAAGCAATCACTCATATAAATACATCGGTTACACCACTACAATTTCATAACCACCTCTACAACCCTTTAGATCACATAACATCAACAGATACGAAGAAAGTAAATTGGAAAAAGAAAACACTACATGGCAAGCACCCGTATCATCTAACACAGCCACACATCAATCAAGACGCATCCAACACATGGCTAAGAAAAGGCAATATATACAGTGAGACGGAAGGATTCATGATTGCAATACAGGATCAAACAATAAACACCAGATATTACAGCAAGCATATTATTAAAGATCCCAATACCACAACAGATAAATGCAGACTTTGCAAACAACAAACAGAAACAGTAGATCACATCACAAGCGGATGTACAATACTAGCAAATACAGAATATCCCAGAAGACATGACAATGTAGCAAAAATAATACATCAACAGCTTGCCTTACAACATAAACTTATAAAACAACACATTCCCACATACAAGTATGCACCACAAAATGTACTGGAGAATGATGAATACAAATTATTCTGGAACAGAACCATTATAACAGATAAAACAACACCACATAACAAACCTGACATCATACTCACCAATAAAAAGAAGAAATTAACACAACTAATCGAAATATCCATACCCAATACAACAAATATACAAAAGAAAACAGGAGAAAAAATTGAAAAATACATCCAACTGGCTGAGGAAGTCAAGGACATGTGGCATCAGGATAAAGTTGACATTATACCACTTATACTATCAACTACAGGAGTCATACCACACAAGATCCACCAGTACATCAATGCAATACAGCTACATCCAAACTTATATATACAACTACAGAAATCCGTAATTACTGATACATGTTCAATTACCCGAAAGTTCCTAAATGCAATATAACATATACCGTACAGTTAAAAGGAAGTCGCGCTTGATCAAGGTCCGCGTCACTTTCCGTTTTTGACCAGACATAACGTCTGAGAAAAGAAAGAAATAATAATAATGTATTGCTCTCTACTCCTGTTGGATTTGCATGTACCGTTTTGTATTGGTGGGGAAAAGGCAGGCAGAGAGACAGATAATTCTGTCACAAACTGTAGAGCTTCCAGATAATTTGGAAAAGGGTAATGACATTTGTTGTTCATGGTTTTCAAATATGTTCCAGTCCTACATGGTTAGTAAAGGCAATCTAAAAGTTAGATAACAATGTGTTTATGAGATTCCATATCAGTGTGGGGATCTCACACTGACCAAACAGTTATTTGTCCCACAGATCACAATAAACATTATTATGTGGAATATACCAAGAGGACAAACCCAGAACACACACACAGGGTATGCCATTTATCTTGATCAACGTAAATAACTTTTTGTCAAAACAAAATGTATCTAGCAAATGTTATTTAGCTACTAGGGGCCACTAACCAACATGAGTACCTTTCTTGCAACTTGGTTCTTTATAAAGCTTTTTTTTTTTTTTTAATGAGAATTCAGCACTCCACTTGATCTCCTGTTCAAAAAGTATCAAATGTACAATTCACATAAACACATTGTTATTACAATGTGTCAGAATATATCATTTAAGAGTACTGAAGCACTGTACCACATGTCTCCATACTGTAAACAAGAAAACATTATTTCAATTACTATTCTGTTAATGTTCTCCACAGGGCGAGTAGCATTTCCACCTTCTCTCTGTTGGTGTGCAACGAATTCGTACAAAACTTCAAATAAAGATGGTTGGCTAACTGACCTAAAAAGCACCTTCCTTCTGTTTCCATTTGTTTACTGCCAATTCCAGTAAGTGTGTAAGTGATATTACCTTGTGTACCTGCACTGTGCACTAGTACAGAAAAATCAAAGTTAATCTTGTGTTACATTTTTTAATAAGGTCATGTTTACATGACTGATACACTGTGTTATGACTTTGAACAGGTCTTAATGAGAGAACATGGATTACTGAATAAAAAATTTAGGGTGCTATTTAAACAAGGTGTATCACTGTTCATTTCTGTGTAGCGAGCAAAGTTACATGAAAGGCAATCATGGTAGTTAATGCTCCACTGGCAGCTACAGAATTTTTCCATAAACATGACTAATTATTTGTAGTGAAGAATTCCTCTATGGTACAGAAAGCATTGTTAAGAAGAAACACCTGTAATCTAAAACTTACTGGCAGATTAAAACTCTGTGCCTGACCATGACTCAAACTCAGGACCTTTGGCTTTCACGGCCAAGTACTCTACAAACTGAGATACCCAAGCATGGCTTGTGACCCATCCTCACAGCTTTACTTCCGCCATTACCTCATCTCCTGCCTTCCAAACTTTGTAGACATTTTCCTGCAAAACTTGTGGCACTGGCACCTTAGCAAAAGATCTGGCAAAGAACCCGGGAAAATTCTTGTCCTATGTAAAATTGCTAAGTGGGTCTAAGGCTTACATACAGTCAGTTGTTGACCAGTCTAGTGTGGCAGTTGGAGATAGCAAAATCAAAGCCAATTATTTAAATTTCATGTTCAAGAAATCATTCAGGCACGAAAATCTTACAAAAATACCATCATATGATCATCGAACAGACTCCCATATCGACAACATAAAAGCATCTCTGGCATAGAGAAATTACTGAGTGAGTTGAAAACAGATAAGTTATCAGGCCCAGATGGAACTCCAATTCAGATTTTCAAAGAGTACTCTACGGCATTGCCCCCTTACTAAAGCTGCATTTATCATGAATCTCTCACAAGGCACAAAGTCCCAAGCAACTGGAAAAAAGCACAGGTGACTTGTGTATAAGAAGGGCAAAGGAACGGACCCACAAAATTACACACTAATATCCCCAACATTGGTTTCCTGCAGAATCCTTGAACATATTCTCAGTTCGAATATAATAACTCTTCTTGAGACTGAGAAGCTTATGACCACAAATGGTTTTAGCTCATGTGAAACTCAGCTTGTCCTTTTCTCGAATGGTATACAGTGAACTATGGATGAAGGGCAACAGGCAGATTTCATATTTCTCGATTTCTGGAAAGTGTTTGACATGGTTCCCCCACTGTAGGCTGTTAAAGAAAGTACTGGCATATGGAATAGATTCATAGTTATGAGAGTGGCTCAAAGACTTCTTAAGTAATAGGACCCAGTATGTTGTCCTTGACAGTGAGTGTTCATCAGAGACCAGGGTATCATCAGGAGTGATCAAGGAAGTGTGATAGGACTGCTATTATTCTCTCTACACACACAAACGATTTGGTGAACAGGTCGGGCAGCAATCTCCAGTTGCTTGCTGATGGTGCTGTGATGTGTGGTAAGGTGTGGAAGTTGAGTGACTGTAGGAGGATACAAAATGACATAGACAAAATTTCTGTTTGTGTGTAGTAGTGTCCTTCTTGACACAATCAATCATGTAGTTTAAATATCTGGGCATGATGTTGCAAAGCGATATGAAATGGAATGAGAATGTGAGGATTGTAGTGGGAAAGGCAAATGGTTGACTTCAGGTTATTGGGAGACTTCTAAGAAACTGTGGTTCATCTGTAAAGGAGACTGCATATCGGACAGAAGTGCTACTTATTCACAAGTACTGCTCAAGCGTTTGGGATCTGTACCAGGCCAGAATAAAGGATGACATTGAAGAAATTCAGAGGTGGGCTGCTAGGTTTGTTACTGGTAGGTTCCAACAGCAAGCAAGTGTTATGGAGATGCTTTGGGGACTCAAATGTGAATTCCTGGAAGGAAAGTGACTTTCTTTCTGAAGAATATTATTGAGAATATTTAGAGAACTGGGATTTGTAGCTCACTGCAGAACGATTCTGTAGCCTCCAACAGACAATGCATGTAAGGGCCATGAAGGTGAGATACAAGAAATTATGGCTCATAAGGAGACATACAGACAGTCATTTTTCCCTCATTGTATTTGAAAATTGAACAGAAAGGAAACAACTTGTAGGATATCCTCCGCCATGCACCGTTAGGTGGGCTGCAGAGTATTGATGTAGACGTAGATGCAGAGGTAGACAGAAGGTAAGATATTATGGACACTTGACTTAGCCATAGCCTGCAGGACATTTCTAAAATGAAATTTTCATTCTTCAGCAGAGTGTGCACCAATACGGCACATCCTGAAAGATCAAAACTGTGTGCCAGACTGCAACTTGCAATCGGGACATTTACCTTTCACGAGCAAATGCTTTACAAACTGAGCACCCCATGCACAATTCATGGCCTGTGAAAGGCAAAGGTCCCAAGATAGAGTCTAATTCCAGCACATAATTTTAATCTGCCAGGAAGTTTCATATCAGCACACATTATGCTGTGGAGTGACTATTTCATTCTGGAAATATCGCCATGGCTGTGGCTAAGCCATGATTGCACTATAACCTTTCTTCCAGAAGTGTCAGTCCTGCGAACTTCAGTGAAGTTTGGAAGGTAGGAGATGAGGCACTGTTGGATGTGAAGCTATGAAGATGGGTCGTAAGTCATGCTTGGGTAGTTCAGTTGGTAGAGCACTTGCCTGTAGAAAGCAAATGTGCTGAGTTTGAGTCCCGATCCAGCATACAGTTTTAATCTGCCAAGAAGTTTCATACCAGCACAGTCTGTTCCAGAGCGAAAATTTCATTCTGGTCCTTTAATCTACATTTGAAAACACTTCTGCTACCTGTCGAGTTTTATTTTCATGGGAAGACTGTCAAAGAATTTTAAAGCTGTGTATTTCATCTCTTTCTGTGGCAAAGTTGGATTCATTAAAGACTAAAACAGATCTTTTTTCTTCTAGTGTTGAACGCGTAAATATATCTATTACTCTTGAACTCAGACGGACTGTAGACAACAAATTTCATAACTGAATAAATGTACTGTGAAGCTTCTTACAGAGATGCCTGCAAGGTGTACATGTGAACATTACACATAATTTTAATTACATCCCTTTGTGCAATGAATACTTTTTGCCTAAGTGAGGAGTTCTCCCTCACAGGAGCCACTGATTTTCTGAAGCACTGGCTGTGCAGTCAAGAGGGTTTGTGTAGTCTGATGAAGCAGAGGGCCATACCAGTAGCAGCTTGCTGCTGGAGGAGGAACCAGACAAAGTGTATCTAAGAATACCCCATCTTTCCTTCATCCTGTCTTGTTTGTTCTCTTTGTCTAGTTGGGCAGGTAAGAGTTTCAAAACCCAGAAGACAGTCTACCTGGGATGTGGCAACCCGAAATATTGTCTGGCCCTCCAGAAAAAAGGCTGAATTGTTGGGCCAGTTCCCCAACATTTGTAAAAAACAGGTTTATGGCTTGAGATATCTGTCAAAAGCCTCTGGTGAAAAATGGAACATCACAGAAATTAACAAAGCTACCAACAAGGACTTTGTTTATGGCAACATGGAATGTACAGGTTTTGAATACCAAGAAAATAGAAGATTTCCAGGAGTTTGAAATGTTAAAGATTAATGAGGGTGTTAACAGAAATGCAAAGAAAGGGAAAGCGAAATGAAATTACGGAACATTATATTTATTTCTACAGTGATGTTAGGATGGAGGAGAGGGCCAAGAGAGGTGTGTCAATAGTGACCCACAAAAAGCATGAGAAGATCATTAAGACTTGGAAATAAATAAAAGAAAGAACTATGACTGTGGACTTTCCCAAGTACGCACATGAATGTACATTAGTGGCAGTGTGTGCCCCAAAAAATGATGGTGATATGAAAAACCAAAGATGAGCTTTATGAGGAATTGAGACTTGTACTGGAAAAGAAAGTGTCAAGAGAAAATAGTCCTTATGGGAAATTTTAATGGAAGAATAAGTTCAGAGGTGGATGATGAAATAATAGGAAGATATAGAGAGGATGTCATAAATGAAAACGGTAAAAAACTAGTAAAAACATGCACTGCATTAGATCTGAAAATTTTAAGAGGTTTCTTCCCCATAAATGGATACATAAATAAATGGGGCAGGTCATTCAAGAGGTTATATGATACAAAAGAAAAAAAATAGACTTTAGGAGAGTGACATAATGGTATACAGTGGCCTGGAATGTGGCTCTGACCACTACCTGCTTAGAGCAAAGTTTGTCTTTCCACCAGGGGGGGAAAGGGTACCTCAAGAAGATAGTGCTCCTATTAAACTTCTGGATGCTGTTCAATATAATTTAAATAGTTTAAAAGATGAAAGTGTGAAACAAAGTGTTATAAATTGAGGCTAGCTAGCAACCTGCAAAGTTTTGATGAAGGCAGAAATGCTGAAGAGAAATATCAGCAAATTAAAAGATGCATTCAAGGGGCAGTATAATGAAGTGCTGGGTCAACAGAGCAAAAAAAGCAAACTAAGGCCACAGTGGTGGACATGAAGATGCGGGAAAGATAAAAGTTAAGAATAAAGTGTGTAACAGTTGACAGGCTGAGAGACCTGGAGGATAGAAAAAAGTACGTGGAAATAAGCAGAAAGGTGACTCTACAATAATTTCCACATATCTTCTTAATATCTTTCTGGTAAATTTAACAATGGAAACTCCAGGTCGGAATATCAACAATGTTAGGAAAAGATTGATTGCTACGTATCATAAAGATGAGACATTAAGTTGCAAACAGGCACAATTAAGACAACTTACACATTAGCTTTCGGCCACAGCCTTCATAAGAAAATGAAAGAAAAATACACAGCATTCATTCACACAAGTAAGCACACCTCAAGTATATATGACTGCCAACTCTGGCAGCTTGGACCAGAATGCAACTGTCACATGGAATGGAAGCAGCAGTCTGGAAGGGGAAGGGGAAGGGATAGCTGGAAGTGGGCGAGAGGAGAGAGGATTGCTGCCAGGCAGGGACTCGACTGCCAACAGACACAGAGTTGGGAGGCTGTGGGGCAGGAGGGTGGGAGATGAGAATAGGGAGGAGGTGAAAGGACAGAGGGGGTAGAAACTGTTGGGTGGAGTGTAAGGGAACAGCATATTACCATAGTTTAAGGTGCTACCAAAATCATCCCACCCTCCTCTTTCCTACCACTCATACACTGTTATCCTTCCCCTTCCCTGACACTCCAAATTAGTGCTGCTATTCCATACGACAGTTGCATTCTGGTCTGAGCTGCCAGAGTTGGCAGTCGTGTGTGTGGGGTGTGTTGGCTTGTCTGAATGAATGCTGTGTGTTTCTCTTTCTTTTTCTGATGAAGGCTGTGACCAAAAGCTAATGTGTAAGTAGTCTTAACTGTGCCTGTTGGTATTGTTTTATCTTTACCGTAAATAGCAATTCATCCTTTCCTTACATTGTTGATATTCCAACCTGCAGTTTCCATTGTTCAGTTCACAAGAAAGGTATAAAGAAGGTATGTGGAAATTACTGTGGAGTCAATATTACAAACTCTATGGGTAGGTTGCATGGTCAGATCCTAAAAAGCAGGACAGAGGGGATGCTGATGAACACTGCGAGAGAAAAGTGGACCTCAGAAGGAAAGATCTTATAACAACAAAATTTTTAGATAACTAATGGCAAAGAGACTGGAAAGTAGTCAGCCATTTACTGTTCACAGATCTCGAGAACACGTATGACACAGTGCCACTGAAGAAACTGTTTGACATAATGAGGTGGAATGAACTGAAAAGACATACATTAGAAATACATGCAACACATACAAATTTGCCGAGTGTGTTATCAAAGTGGGGAACAAAATTTTGTCACAGCCTTTCAAAATTACGAAATGATTAAAAAAGAGTGATTCTGGTTATCTCCTACGCTGTTTAAAATATACATCCAGAAAGCCTTAGACCTGTGGAGCACAAAATGTGCAATAATGGACATTCAGATAACAAAGGATCAATGTTTGTACAGCATGTTCTTTGCAGATGATCTGGAAGTGATGGCCAATGAAGATTATGACACCTATTTTATGCCACGAAAATTATTAGAAAAATATGATTAGTTAGGATTAAAAGAAAATGTTTGGCAGACTGAATGTAGGAAACTCAATATTAGAGGGCCAGCACATCAAAAGAGGTAAAAAAATTTAAATACTTGGGCAGCATCCTATTGAAAGAAGGAACAAATATTTCAGAAATACAGCAGCAAGTTGCCCACGGAATAGCAGCAATCCAGAAGCTAAACCCTCTCTTATGGTCTTCTATGATAAGTTGGAAAGTAAGGAAGATGCTCTATAGAAGTATTGTGGAGCATGTAATGATCTGCAGATGTGAGTGATGGGAGTTTACTGGAAAAAATAAAAAAATATGAACTGAGAGTTGCAGAAATGGACTGTTTCAGAAGATGAAGTAGAATATCTCAGAGTGTCCACATAGCAATACAAAGACTAGGGAAATGGCCCAGACTCAAGAAAGCATTGCAGATAGAATATAAGAATGGCAGTTCACCTGGTATGGACATACAACACGAATGACAGATGATCAAAGAAGATATTGATGTGCCACGCTCAGGGAAGAAGGAGAGGGCGAAGACCAAAGGCTGCCTGGTTAGGTGGGGTAAAGGAGGCCATGAGAAAAATAGATGAACATGAGGAAGCGCTCCCCACATAGGAACCAATGGTAACAGATATGTCAGATGAGGAGACAGCTATAGGACTGTAGGAACCCCACAAATATTATCCCATCAGACATCAGTGACTGATAATATGCAAACTATGTTAACTTAGTTTCTGTATCACCAAACCTGGGAATTCCTCTTATCACAAAAGTAGCCAAACCTAAATCTTTTCACAGGTGTACTAGGCCAATATGCTATTTACAGTTTAAGTTTTGATCAATATTCACATTTAAGAACACTCTGACTTATTCATTATTTCTCGCTAGCATTATAGATTAATAGGAGGTGCTATACCCTGGTAATTGGAAGTGCAATTTTTTTTGATCGTACAAAACTGGATGAGCTGTAGTTTTTTAAAGGTCAAAGCCGGTTCATTTGCACAAAATTAATCAGTATTCAAAGTTTCCAGAAGGATGGACTACTAAGATAAGTTCATATTTTTCTCTTTAAACCTGTACAGGTTTTGTCTACCACTAGCTTGTTAATAAACTCTGCACGACAGTAGAGAATCCCTGTCATTCCACAGGGAAGGAGGCACAATATAAGGGAAACCTTGTGTTATGATAGTGTGACCCATGACACACCTGAGTCCAGATTTTATTATTAGCAACAATTACCATCAAATAGCAAACATACCCAGTAGCGGGTGTCAAAATTACAAGACCTCTGAAAAGGCCTTTGCAAGATGAGCAGCTACATGCCTACACAATTTTCTCTCTCTTGACATTTGAAGAATAAAAACTTAACTGTGTTGCCCAAAAAGATAATTCCATAAAATAACAGGAGAGGAAGCATAATAATTGTGCACCCTTCTAAGCAAATCAACACTGACAGTCAGTTAGTTAGATCATTAAGTTCATCCATCCATCCATCCATCCATCCATCCATCCATCCAGCCATCCATCCATCCAGCCATCCATCCATCCATCCATCCATCCCATTCCATAGATCCTATCAATGAGCAGAACCTTCAGGAATGTGGAACGCATGAACAAAAGACAAGGAAATCATAGAAAATTAAACAGTATACTGCATTGACAGTAAATATAACTATACTACTTGATGCTATTCACACTTAGCCATCCCAATTTCATAAAATTTATTAGAAACAAAGCTGTTGCCCTCTCAATCATACTAAATAGCTGCTGTTTATCTGCTACTATCATCCACATCTAACTTCTGTAAAAGTCTACACCATGATTTACCTTTGGAAGAGACTTCTGAATTTATATCCCGTGTTAACAAACTCCACTTTAGAAGTGTATGTCTTACCATAACCACCCTGCATTTTATTTACTCTCTACTTCATCAATCGTCTCATTTTACTGCCCAGATAACAAAATTCATTGACTATTTTGGTGGCACATTTTCCAATATCAAACTCTATCAGCATCACCTCATTTAATTCTATTACATTAAATTACTGTTGATGATGTTCACTTTATAACCTCTTTTAAAGATACTACGCATTCTGTTCAATTGCTCTTTGAAGTCCTTTGATGTATCTAACAATTACAATGCCATTATCAGCAAACCTCAAAGTTTTTAATTCTTCTCCCTTTCTGAATTTCTCCTTGGTTTCCCTTAGTGCATGCTCAATGCACAGATTAAACAACATTAGGGATAAACTACAACCCTGTCTCACTCCCTTCTCAACCACTGCTTCCCTGCCATGCCACACCCTTCAACTCTAACGACGACAGAATGGTTTTTAAACAAACTGTAAATAACTTCCAGTTTCCTGTATTTAATACTGCTACCATCAGGATTTCAAAGAGAGAGTATTTGCATTTGTCTCCTAGCATTTACTACATAGCCATTTTGTGCTTTCTGTCAATCTTATTCTTTATACACCTGTATACCCTTTCAAGTAATTCACTTGCAGTTTTTTAATATTTTTCTCCTTTCATCAAGTAAAATTCATTATAACCTGTCTTATACAGGGTGAGTCAAAACATACTTTGCAACTCTGGAATGATATAGAAATTTATTGAGATAACTTACAGACTCAGTAGATGTGTTATTTTATAGCAAACAACCTCAAGTTTTGCATAAAAGTATCAAATGTCATTTTGGTCTGATGTGACTACCATTCATGATGCAGCATACATCCCACCAGTAATCAGTCTCCTCCCACACTTACTGCAAAAAATAAGAGTGTAACTTGTGCAATAGCAGTGTAGAGTCGATTTTTCAGGTCAGCTAATTGTTTCGTAAGGGAGGAACATACACACAGACTTTAATGAAACTGTAGAGAAAGAAATCAAGTTGTGTCAAGTCTGCGAGGTAGGTGGCACCCTCCACACCAGGTAAGATGGCACCCTACACACCAGTGAAAGCAGTCTTAACTGTGGACTACACCAGCACTCCTGGTGGGGGATGGGGTACTGATGTACTATGTGAATCAAACTTGAGGTTTTTGTTTTTGTTTTAAGGTGCAAAAACAACTAGGGTCGTATGCACCCATATCAAAACTGTAGAATATGAAGACACAGAGAGGAGTTAAAAATGAATACAAGCCATCCCAGTCAACAAAAGAGAAGACAACTAAAAACAGGAACGTGGAAAAAGGCCTGTAAAATATGCCATGGAGAAACGGAAGTCCAGAACTAAAGTAAAATGCAGTCGACAGACCATGTGTCAATCGCCAAAACGGCCGATAACACAGACGACAAACACAAACAGGAATGTAAGCGGTTAAAAAAAGGGCATTCTGTCAGGACGAGATCATCCAAGCTGCTGGGAGAGGCTTAATAACCAAGAGCTTGTTCCCATGTAAGGAGGACCAGTGATGATGCCAAAATGACACAACCCGCTGACAGATGGCAACAGAAATAATCAGAGAGAATGTAAGAACTAGTGCGCTGAGGTACAAGGACTGAAGCCTTCGCAGCAGGGTCAGCAGCCTTGTTTCCTGTCGGACCACTGTGACCAGCTACCCACATAAACATCACAGTGGCTCTATCAAAAGTGAGCAAGTGACAGACTTCCTGTACCCACTGCACTAAGGGATGGAAATTGTGCAGCACACAGAAACTTTGAAGGGCACTGAGAGAGTCTGAGCAGATGACGCAATTGAAAAGCCTGTGTTGCCGGATGTACTGTGTGGGTTGATACAGGGCAAATAGCTCTGCTGTAAATACTGAGCAGTGTTCCAGAAGCCAATAACGAAAAATGTCAGCACCATTGACAAAGACACATCTGACACCATGGTCAGTTCGAGAGCCATCAGTGTACATAAGGGTATTATCACGAAAATCCGTGTGAAGGTTGTGAAACTGAAGGCGATAGAGTGAGGCTGGAGTAGCACCCTTAGGAAGTGAATGAAGGGCAAGTTGAACACAGGCCGGCACACGAAGTCTAGGTGGTGAAGGGTTCACACCCATCGGAAAAGTTGCAAGGTGCGTGAATGAAGCTGCCATAGCAAGAGCCAAAAGCGAACTCAAGGAGGTAACAGAGAAGAGGGATGTACCCCATACTGGTGATCAAAGGAGTCATCAAAGAAGGAGGCATAGGACGGGTGGCCATGCATGGAAGACAAACGGCATGCATATCTGCTGAGGAGACAGTCACAGTGGTAGGACAGTGGTAATTTGGCAGCTTCTGCATACAGACTCTCAACCGGGCTAGTGCGAAAGGCGCTACTGGCCAAGTGGATGCCACAATGGTAGATAGTATTGAGACAGCGTAAGAGGGATAGATGTGCAGATGCAAAAAGAAACAACACCTGTAGTCTAGTTTCGAACAGACAAGTGTCCGGTACAAATAGAGGAGGATGGTTCGATCTGCACTCCAGGAAGTACCATTAAGGACACATAGGACACTGAAGGACTGCGTACAGCAGACTGTCAGGTAAGACACATGGGAGGACCAAGAAAGTTTCCTAGTGAGCATGAGCTCCAGGAATTTCATAGTTTCACCGAATGGAAGAGCGACAAGCCCAAGACAAAGATGGTGGGAGAACCAATTGCGCTGCCAGAAATTCATACAAACAATTTGTCAGTGGAAAAATGAAAGCCAGTGTCGATGCTACAGGAGTAAAAATGATCAAAACATCACTGAAGATGCTACTCAATGGGGCAAGTCCATGGAGAACTTCAATAGATGGCAAATTCATCAACAAAAAGTGAGACAGGGATGCTTGGCAGGAGACAGGCCATTATAGGGTTAATGGCAATAGTAACGGGGACAATGCTCAGGATGGAATCCTGAGGCACACAGTTTTCCTGGATAAAGGTGTCTGACAAAGCAGGACTCACTTGTACCTTGAAAACTTGGTATTTTAAAAATTCCTGAAGAAAACAGGGCATGCGGCGTTGGAAGCCCCGGGTGTAAAGAGTATGGAGGATACCAGACCTCCAGCAGGTGTCATATGCTTTCTCCAAATCGGAAAACTTTGCCACAGTCTGAGATTTCCACAGAAAACAATTCATGACATGGGTGGACAAAGTGACGAGATGGTCAACTGCAGAACGGCGCACTCGAAATCCACACTGTGCAGGGGTTCATAAATTGCGAGACTCAAGCCACCATATCAGCCAGGCAAGAATCATATGTTCCATCTCTCACAAACAGAGCTGGGAATAGAAATGAGGCTTAGGTATGGGTATGACAGTGGTTTCATGCCAGCGTCTGCCCAAATGCGGTTGTACTTATCAAGCAGAATGTGCTTGCCTGCAAGAGAAAAGTGCTGCAATATCTGAATGTGAACAGCGTCTGGCCCTTGGGCAGAGGACTGGGATGAAGTGAGAGCATGACCTAACTCCCACATAGTAACAGTGGCATTGTAGCACTCACGATTCTGAGAAGAAAAGGGTATCTTCTGAGCCTCCTCCACTCATTTCTGATAGAAAAAGCAGGGTGATAGTGAGAGCAGCTCGAAACCTTCACAAAATTGTGGCCCAAGGTGATGAAGATAGCAATAGGGTCCATGATGACATCATCTGCTATGGTCAGGCCGGAAATTGGGGAATGAATCTTGTTCCCCGAGAGCCGTCAAAAGTTGGCCCACATGACGGAAGAGGGAGTGGAACTGTTAAAAGAACTAGAGAATGAAATCCAGCTAGCTTTTTCAATATCCTAGAACACGACAACACTGTGCGCACATCTGTTTATAATGAATGCAGTTTGCCAATGTAGGGTGATGGTTAAAAACACAGAGAGCATGTCTCCGCGCACAAGTTGCCTCGCGGCGCACCTCAGTCCACAAAGGAACTAGGACACAGTGTGGTAAAGAGGAAGTGCGATGAATGGAACATTCTGTGGTGGTAAGGATAATGCTTGTAAGATATTCCACCTGGTCATCACAACTGGGGAAATGTTGTAAATAGTCTTCACGGGTGTGCCGCCGGATGACGTTGTGCAAATCCCACAATATTTCCTCGGAGCAACTGTCCAATATCATCAGGTGGTTGAACCTCGCTGGTGTAGGTACGACTGACAAGATCCGCATGTCGACGCCGCTGTATATAGAGCACGCGCGTGAAGATTGCGCAGGCGTGGGAACCACACATGCGCAAAAATTTGCAGATAGATGGCGCCAGAGTCAAACGCCCTCTGCCGGGAAACGCAGATCAGCCATTCTCCGCGTGCGCTGACGCTGTGTTTACTAAAATGCTGCCAAAGTTATGACGGGTCTATTATCGAAAGCTCTTTGCTTTCTCGTCGTGATTTAACAGCAACCAATGCAGGATTCCAAGCTGTACTCAATTGAAATCCCGCATCCCTGTTGATGAGGTTATCAGCTGTACGGATATGTATACAAATATGTTTTCAGACTGGTCAAGTAATGATAATACAGAGATTTCAGAAACAGATTTTAAACATTAAGCCAATTCCAGGGCAGACATGCACTCTGATCATAATTTAGTGGTTACGAGTTGTAGATTAAAACTGAAGAATTTGAAAAACATAGGATATTAAGGAGATAAGTTCTAGATGAGCTGAAAGAACCAGAGGCTGTTGAAAGTTTCAAAGGGAGTGTTAGACAATAATTGACTGAAACAGGGAAAGGAGTACAGCAGATAATGAATGGGTGTCTTTGATAGATGAAATAGTTAAGGAAGCAGAGGATCAAAAGGTAAAAAGACAAGATCCAGCAGAAATCATTGGATATCACATGGTTACACAGGACACTGAATTTAACTGATAAAAGAAGACAATACAAAAACACAGCAAATGAAGGACGTGAAACTGAATGCAAACATCTGAAAAATGGGATTGACAGAAAGTGTAAAATGACTAAGCAGGCTGGCCGGGGTGGCCGAGTGGTTCTAGGAGCTACAGTCTGGAACCGCGCGACCACTACGGTCGCAGGTTCGAATCCTGCCTCGGGCATGGTTGTGTGTGATGTCCTTAGGTTAGTTAGGTTTAAGTAGTTCTAAGTTCTAGGGGACTGATGACCTCAGAAGTTAAGTCCCATAGTGCTCTGAGCCATTTGAACCTTTTTGACTAAGCAGGAATGGCTTGAGGATGAACGTAAGTCTATAGAAGCATTTATAATGAAGGGAAAGATAGATACCATCTACAGAAAAATTAATGAGGCCTTTGGAGAACACATAAGCACCTGTATGAATATCAAGAGCTCGGATGGAAAAAAGCACTAACAAACAAGCAAGAGCTGAAAGGAATATATACAGGCGCTATACAAGAGAAATGAGCTTGAAGGCAATAGTATACAAAGGGAAAAGGGGATGGGAGATTGTGATACTGCAAGAATTTGCCACAGCACTGAAAGACCTAGGTTGAAACAAGGTCCTGGAGCAGACGATATGTCAGAAATGCTGATATCCTTGGGAGAGCCAGCGGCAACAAAATTATTTCGCCTAGTGTGCAAGATACACGAAACGGGAGAAATATCCTCGGACTTCAAGAAGAATGTAATAATTTCAAATCCAAAGAAAGCAGGTGCTGATACGTGTGAATATTACTGAACTATCAGTTTATTAAGTCATGGCTGTAAAAAACTGACAGGTCATTCCATGAAAGGTAAAGGTTTTGTTATGCCAGGTACACTACCTGTTCCCTAGTTTAGTGTCAAATCATCACAGCTTGAATCATCAAATCTTCAATGCGTATTGTTCATATTCCAGTCTATCTGTTTTTCTTTTCTTAATTCTTCAATGTCCAATTGTACAACCGCTATGCCCATAACCATGATACTGACACGAATTATTTACAGAAGAATGGAAAATCTGGTAGAAGCTAACTTAAGAGAAGATCGATTTGGGTTCTGGGGGAATGTAGGAACATGGAAGTCTATACTGACCCTACGACTTATCTTAGATTATAGATTAAAAAAAGGCAAATGTATGTTTACAGTCTAAATGTAGAAAAAAACTTTGTGAAAAGTTGACTGGATTACACTCTTTGAAATTTTGAAGGAGGGGGGATGTGTGTGTAAAATACAGGATGCAAAATGTCATATACAATACGTATAGAAACCAGATGGCAGGTGTAAAGAGTCGCAGGGTATAAAAGGGAAGCAGTGGTTGAGAAGTGAACGAGACAGGAGTGTAGCCTATCCTCAATGTTATTCAATCTGTACATTGAGCAAGCTTTTGAAATGTGATGCTACAGAAGAACATTGAAGACTGGGTGGGTACATTGCATAACTAATGACGAGGTACTGAATAGAATTGACGAGAAATGAAATTTGTTGCACAACTTGACCGAACAAAGGAATCGATTGATAGAACACTATCTGAGTCATTAAGGAATTACATTTAGCATTGGAGGGAAGTGTGATAGATAAAAATTGTGTATGGAGATGAACGGATGAATACAGTAAACAGAAAAAGGTGTAGGTTGCAGTAGTCGTTCACAGATGAAGAGGCTTGAATAGGATACAGTAGCATGGAGAGCTGCATCAAACCAGTTTTCAGACTGAAAACAACGACAACAACAACAACAAATGCTGAATCTGTCTTTCCACTGGCCATTTACTTTTCGATTTCTTTTCATTTTTTCTGCAGCCTTTTACTTTAATTTTCCTTTAGTTTCTATTGATTTCACTAAAAACTGACTTATACTGCCATATTTCTTCCTTTTTCTTAACAGTTGAAAGACTCCTCTACTGTGGTATTCATTACTGCAATATCCACAACATCAAAAAATTTCAAATGCATCATTCCTCAATATCCAACAGTTCTTTATACAATGAGTTTTGATAATGATTTGTTTAAACTTCAGCCCACACTTCATCATTACTAAATTGTGAAGTGAGTCTATACCTGATCAGGGTACACCTCATAGTCCAATACCAGATTTCAGAATCTGTCTCAATAAGATGTAATTCAGCTGGTATTGTCCCACATCATCAGCAAGTTTCCAAATGTATTTTTTCCACATGTAATTTTCCAAGTATATCCTGCGATTTTTGAACAGTGTATTAGCCAATATTAGGAAATTTATTACAGTACACGGCATCTTTCCCCTGTCTTACTGCTGAGCACATATTATCCCTTAACTCTATCCTTATCTTCTTTCTGTTTCACTTCACTGACTCTTATTGCTCTAGATAGTGCCTTTGTGTAACAATTTTAAGAGTTTCTAGCTTCTGTATCAAATTCAGAGTAGGGCATTCCATGTTTTGGCTCGCAGAATGTCAAGCTTACCTTTTTTTTTGGGCACAACTCCCCCTTGGCAGCCCCTCCTGGAGATCTGATCAGGAGACTATTTTCGAATCTTTTGCTAATGGAGGGATCACAGTTTCTCAATTACATAATTTCTCTTCTTCAGAAATGTTTCCCTAATGCCATTGGATTTATCAAAGAAAGTAGATCTGATTTTAATGGAGGGGTCTTGATTGCTTACTGCATCGTCATACTGTTGATCATACCTGATTCTTCCACCTTTATGGGAACTTACCTTTCCCAAGGACACGAGAGTATTCTGGAACACTATCCACTTCTCCACACTGACATGTCCAATGGCAAAAGAGAAGCACTTCTGGAGAAAATAAATTTGTTAACATTGAATATAAATTTAAATGTTAAGGAGTTTTTGCTGAAGGCATTTGTCTGGAGCATAGCCTTGAATGGGAGTGAAACATGGATGATACAGTTCAGATACAAAGAGAATTGAAGCTTCCAAAATGTAGTACTACAGGAGAATGTTGAAGAGTAAATGAGTAGATCTAGAACTAATGAAGGTGTACTGAATATCTACATCCATACTCCGCAAGCCACCTGACGGTGTGTGGCGGAGGATACCCTGACTACCTCTATCGGTTCTCCCTTCTATTCCAGTCTCGTGTTGTTCGTGGAAAGAAGGATTGTCGGTATGCTTCTGTGTGGGCTCTAATCTCTCTGATTTTATCCTCATGGTCTCTTCGCGAGATATACGTAGGAAGGAGAAATATACTGCTTGACTCTTCGGTCAAGGTATGTTCTCGAAACTTTAACAAAAGCCCGTACCGAGCTACTGAGCGTCTCTCCTGCAGAGTCTTCCACTGGAGTTTATCTATCATCTCCGTAACGCTTTCGCGATTACTAAATGATCCTGTAACGAAGCGCGCTGCTCTCCATTGGATCTTATCTATGTCTTCTATCAACCCTATCTGGTACGGATCCCACACTGCTGAGCAGTATTCAAGCAGTGGGCGAACAAGCGTACTGTAACCTACTTCCTTTGTTTTCGGATTGCATTTCCTTAGGATTCTTCGAATGAATCTTGGTCTGGCATCTGCTTTACCGACGATCAACTTTATATGATCATTCCATTTTAAATCACTCCTAATGCGTACTCCCAGATAATTTATGGAATTAACTGCTTCCAGTTGCTCTGGGGAGAAAGAAAATTTGTAGGATTCCTAACAGAGAGGATCGATTGATATGGTACACTCTGGGACATCATGGAACTGTCAATTTGTTGTTGTAGAGAAGTGTGGCAGACCAAAACAGCAGAGGGAGACCAAGAGACAAGTTAAGTAAGCAGGCTCAAATTGATGTTGGTTATGTTAGTTAACTCAGTGATGAAGAGGCTTGCAGAGTATAGAGTAGTGTGGAGAGCTGCATCAAACTAGTATTCGGACTGAAGACCACAATAACAACAAAACAACAACAGAAGCAGCAGCAACTAGTAGATGCTTGAAGGTAAACATCTGCTACCCCATAAACCCTACTTAAAATGTTTCAAGAGCAAGTATTACGTGAGGAACCTAAGAATATACTACAGCAACAACCCCCCCCCCCCTCCCCCGTCAAATTTCTCCCACCGGGAAATTAAGACTAATGACAGCATGCACAGGGGTGTATAGATAGTTATTAATCTCGAACTCTATATGCAAATGGTACGGGAAGAAGCTCAATATGTGGTAAAATGTAAGTACCCTCTAGCATGCAGGTGTGAAGGTAGATATAGACTTTACAAAAATCTATGGAAGACTGTTTTACAATTTGCCAACTGTATTAATGTGATTGAAGGCTGCAACAAAATCCAAACTGACAGTTTCACTAAGCAACACCAAAACTACATATGTGACTGACATTCGTTCGGCTTCCAAACAGCATACACGGCACTTAAATGTAAACCATGTGTGAAAGTGAAAAAACAGTTGTTACATTTCGGAACTACCTAGCTGTGGATACGATTTAGGCAACAACATAACAACTGTTCACTGCCAAACTATTTATCAGGAACTTTTACCCGTTCATCCTGAATAGTGTTGTTTGTATTTCATTAGTGATGATAGTTTTTCAAAGCGTTTATGTAAATATGTAACCTGAACAACTGAAGGCAGTGAGCGAAATGAATTGACAGATGCATATTCTAGCCCGCTGACTTTCAATTTACCTGTGGAATCTATTATTATTTTTACAAGAAAAGTCGATTCTTACGCATTTTGTAGTGCAGCGTACGTAGTGATGATAATCGCCAAAACAAAACATAGTTCTCGCCCATAAAAATACATATTCGTAACAAAAAATGATTCTGCAGTTGCACGTCTGCTTCGTTCACCATTTCGATTTTTTGACTTCGTCGGCGTACCCAAATACATAACTCCACGTCATATGTTTATGTTCCTCCTCTTGTCACGAATAAATCTAGCAAAGACTTTAACTAATTTCATTACGAGCACACGTCACTCCATAATTCAATTTTTGTACTGGCCCTCATCTTGTGACGATAGTTACATATACACGTGCTGTCATTCATATCTCCGGCATGCACAATACTGCGGCTCCTGCCAGCTCCTACCCTCCAACATTTTGGCATTGCTGAAAATAGCAATACAAAAAGTAGCATTGATCTGTAAAGAACATGTTCATTTGTTTCATTGATACCAATAGTATGGGCAAAATTAGAAAGCCGGCCCTGCTCCACACAGATTGTCAGTACTGATGGAGCGCTGTGCGTTTGTTCGTAATTGATAAACAAATAAGCTCCATGCTTGACAGATAATAACAAAAACACAGAGGGTTTGTTTGAGACAATGAGTGTTGTAGTCATATTTCTCCCCACATTTTTGTATGGAAGTGATTCAGGACTACTTCATGGTCTTTATGTGCAGCAGAACACAGTAAAGGTTTTCTATGTTACTCATTTGACTAAAACTTGT